>NC_038251.2:38460875-38549230 GCF_000004515.6 Glycine max
TTTTACTAAGTACACCTCCTCTGCTGTTTTTTGGTGATCCTTTTTCGTAAAGTTACGGAAACTACGAATTTCGTAACGATACTTGTTTTCTTTCCGTAATGTTACGGAACCTTGCGGATTACATAATCATCCCCTTTTTGACTTACGGAATGTTACGGAACCTCACTTAATTATGCAACGATGCTTCCATTTGATTTCCGGTGTGTCACGGAAACTTACGGATTGTGCATCAATATTTTTTATATTTTCCGGCATGTCCTGAAATTTCACAAATTGCCTAATGATGGGTGCCAAGCACCTCACGAGGACCAAAGAATGGTCGCACGTCATCGAGCAAAGGTCCCCGGACGAAATTAGGGTATGACAGCTGGTAATCAATTACCACCCATGTGTAATCGATTACACATTATAAATTTTGAATTCAAATTTCTAGTGACTGTTATAAACATTTTCAGCTGCTGGTAATTGATTACCAGAGAGTGTCGCAACCTACCCTTCGGCGGGAGGGCGACGCGTGACTCGCGGGATGCGTGTTCCACGAAAGGAATACGCGCGGAGTCGCCACCAACGTTTATTTGAGGAAAACGTCGGAAAAACCGGAAAAGACGCGATCTACGAACTTTTAAGTGAAAGGTTCGGGAGTTGTATTTACGCACGGGGAAGGTATTAGCACCCCACACGTCCGCCCCAAGGGACGGCAGCCTTTAATCGAATGTGCAAACATGACTTTGATTTTTTATGTTCCCTTTTTATGTCTCTATGTCCTTTATACCCTTTTTATATCTTTTCTTTTTGTGGTCGACAAGGGTGTTTCCCTTTGCTCCTACGTATTCCTCAATTTGGGATGAGAAAATCAGACCTACGTAGTTCTTTTGGAACAAAGTGTTTGGTTAAGTTGTTTTTGTCTTTTTTGCAAAATATGTTTTTATTGAACAAAAGGTCATTTAAGGTGTTGGACCATTAAACGGTCTTTTGATTTTGAAAGGAGAGAAACGTTAAGGCGTTGGACCATTAACGATCTCTTGTTTTTGAAAGGAGAGAAACGTTAAGGCATTGGACCATTAACGATCTCTTGGGGTGGTCGACAAAAGCGGGGCTTTTGCTCCTACGTATCCTCAATGAGGAACTCAGACCTACGTAGTTCTTGCAAAAGCGGTAAAGTTACATGTTGATTTTATGCTTTTGAACGGTCCATGTTAACCGATAAAAGCAAAGAGGACCGTTTAAGGCGTTGGACCTTAAAACGGTTTTTAGTGATTTTCGGACAAAACTTGATTTGTGAGTCTATTTTAGTCTTAGTTTCACTTTAGTTATTAATCAATTCGATTAAGAATGAGAAATCCCAAAGAGAAAACGTCCGATTGATTTTCCGCTTTATTTTACTAAAAAAAATGTTTTTTTGATTATTATATTATTTTTCTACCTCTTTTTGATTTCCAACGTGGTTACGGCACGACCGAACGGTCATAATTTATTTTAACCGAAGTTAATGGATAATACAATTCAAACGTTCGGTGGAAATTTATTTTATTTTTAAGTTAAGCGAGAAATGACTTAAGTAAAATGGCTTAAGCACGTCAACAGGGGGTATAAAAAGTAAACAAAACGAGAATAAAAATGCACGAAACACAATGTGGACCACCATGGGTACATAGAATGAATCGAAAAGCTTGGTTCGAGGTACTTACCCGTTGAAGATCGAAGAACGATGAAGAACGAATGAAGAACGTCGAAGAACGGTTGAACCCTTTTGCGAAATTCTTCACGGAAAACGTTACGGAAACGTTTCGGAAGCGCCTCGGCTTAGATTTTCTTCACGGAAACAATTTTTCCAAGCAAATTTGAAAGAGAGAGAAGTGCCAAAGGGGCTGAACCCCTTCCTTCTTGCCTTCCTCCCCTATTTATAGCAAAATATGGGAGGTGGTTGCCGCCCAGCTCGCCCAGGCGAGCAAGGTTGCTTCCTCCAGAAGCAACCGCCTTCTGGAGGAATATTCCGGAGGGCCCAAGTGGGCCTGGGTGCTATTTGCACCCCCATTTTTACTAAGTACACCCCCCTCTGCTGTTTTTTTGGTGATTCTTTTTTCGTAAAGTTACGGAAACTTACGAATTTCGTAACGATACTTGTTTTCTTTCCGTAATGTTACGGAACCTTGCGGATTACATAATCATCCCCTTTTTGACTTACGGAATGTTACGGAACCTCACTTAATTATGCAACGATGCTTCCATTTGATTTCCGGTGTGTCACGGAAACTTACGGATTGTGCATCAATATTTTTTTGGTTTTTCGGCATGTCCTGGAATTTCACAAATTGCCTAATGATGGGTGCCAAGCACCTCACGAGGACCAAAGAATGGTCGCACGTCATCGAGCAAAGGTCCCTGGACGAAATTAGGGTATGACAGTTGCCCCTCTTTACTTTTCTTTTATTGGAGATAAAAGGAAAGTAAAGATAAGACACTAATTTCGTTCCTCTCGATTTGACGAGAGTCGCAGGTGACCATAAAATCTCCACATGCAAATGACTTGTTGTTCCCAAAATTTCACAAATTGCTTAATGATGGGTGCCAAGCATCTCACAAGGACCAAAGAATGGTCGCATGTCATCAAGCAAAGGTCCCTGGACGAAAATCAGTGTATGACACTAATTTCGCTCCTCTCGGTTGACGAGAGTCGCGGGTGACCATGACTTGTCGCTCCTAGAATTTCACAAATTGTCTAATGACGGATGCCAAGCACCTCACAAGGACCAAAGAATGGTCGCATGTCATCAAGCAAAGGTCCCCGAAAATCAGTGTATGACACTAATTTCGCTCCTCTCGGTTGGCGAGAGTCGCGGGTGACCATGAAATTTCCGCATGTAAATGACTTGTTGTTCCCGGAGGAACAAAAGGTGCAGAAGACTGTGTCAGCCTCTGCATGCTATCAAGCGTTCTGTCTTACAGATAGCAAAAGAATGTTTATACGGATAACCACTCGGGTATTTCCGCGTATCATCGGGCCCGCCGCCTCTGGATGATACAAGGGTGCAGAATGACCAAACTTGGTCTCTGCTTGTCATCGGGCCCGCCGCCTCTGGATGACAAAAGGGTGCGGATAACCATAAGGTATCTCCGCGTATCATCGGGCCCGCCGCCTCTGGATGATACAAGGGTGCAGAATGACCAAACTTGGTCTCTGCTTGTCATCGGGCCCGCTGCCTCTGGATGACAAAAAGGGTGCGGATAACCGTAAGGTATCTCCGCGTATCATCGGGCCCGCCGCCTCTGGATGATACAAGGGTGCAGAATGACCAAACTTGGTCTCTGCTTGTCATCGGGCCCGCCGCCTCTGGATGACAAAAGGGTGCGAATAACCGTAAGGTATCTCCGCGTATCATCGGGCCCGCCGCCTCTGGATGATACAAGGGTGCAGAATGACCAAACTTGGTCTCTGCTTGTCATCGGGCCCGCCGCCTCTGGATGACAAAAAGGGTGCGGATAACCGTAAGGTATCTCCGCGTATCATCGGGCCCGCCGCCTCTGGATGATACAAGGGTGCAGAATGACCAAACTTGGTCTCTGCTTGTCATCGGGCCCGCCGCCTCTGGATGATACAAGGGTGCACGTCACATGACCTCAGGGTCAGTATGACAAAGATTATGGGGTGGCCGACAAAAGCAAGGCTCTTGCTCCTACGTATCCTCCAATGAGGAATTCAGACCTACGTAGTTCTTGATAACCTGTGAGACTTGAAAAGTCTCCATCGGAAAATGCTGACATCTCCGGAAAGGGCGCAGATGACCATATTGGTCTCTGCTCGTGAATCACACTTGGGGTCACTGAATGACGAGGTGCGGATAACCGTAAGGTGTCTCCGCGGGCTACCAGCTCTTGAGTCATGGCGACAAAAGGCGGTGTGGTCGACAAAAGCGAGGCTCTTGCTCCTACGTATCCTCCAATGAGGAACTCAGACCTACGTAGTTCTGGATAACTTGTGAGACTTGAAAAAGTCTCGGTGTTTTCTCCACTAAAATGCAAACATGCTTTAGCAAAGAGACAAATATTCCAACTGATTTAGAGCAGCATATGCTTTTTTTTTTTTTGAGTGAAAAACAATGCGTCTACCGGGGAAGGAGAGTCTGCTGATGAAATTCCCCATAACCATAAATGAGATTTTGGATGTTAGCATTTCGTTTCTAAATGACCATTTAGAGGAAACACCGGGTTCGACAAAAATAGAAGAAATCACTCAAAGTGTATCAATCTCGCACAGGTAAGTGTTTCATCCTAATTCCGAACCATAGATATGTCATGAATTGACTTTGCAAATTATTTCCTATCAAATCAAAAATTACATGCGTGATCATGGATCAATAGGACTTCCCTTGGGAATGGGTTCTTTTGGTGGGTTCTTCTTTCGGCTTTTGTGTCTTTTTTGGCTTTTGATTTTTCTGGCTATTTTTTCTTTTCCTGTTTTTGTTTAGTGCGGGGCGAGAAAAAAAAGTCGCTAGCGCACGGGATTTTGGTTGGTAATCAAAGGGAGAAGACTATTTTAGGTCGTGGTTCCCTTTCCTTCTTTTTTGTTCATTTGGTGACAATTTTGTATTGTTCAGATATTGTCTGGTCTAAAGACCTCTCTGCACATTTCTTCTGGTTTCTTTGACCAGGAGCTTCCTTCTTTTTTACTTTCTCCCATTCTTTGGTTGGGAATTTTCTTTCTTTTCTTTTTTCTTTCTCCCACTCTTTGATTGGGAATTTCCTTTCTTTTCTTTTTTCTCTTTCTCCCACTCTTTGATTGGGAATTTCCTTTCCTTCCTTTTTTGCTTTCTCTTTCCTTTCCTTCCTTTTTTGCTTTCTCTTTGATTGGGAATTTCCTTTCCTTCCTTTTTTGCTTTCTCTTTGATTGGAAATTCCCTTTCCTTCTTTTTTTCTTTGCTTCCGAGGGTAAGGTTTATGGTGAGTCAGGATTTTGGCTCAAGGCTTGTAGAATGGCTAGACATGATACATGTCAGGGTTTGGTTTGGTTCAAGGATAAAAAGGGATGCCCCACATTATTTCCATGACACAAATGCAAAAATGATGATTTGGAAACTTTATGCAAAACTGGTCATGCATGCACCTATGCGGACACTCAAGTGTCAAATTTTTATAGTCATGTGATGCTAGGGCTCAGGATTCATTTCCTCTATTTTAGTCAACCCAACGTTTCCAAAATATGTTCTTTTATCAATTTGTGCATTCATCCGAGTCCATTTTGGGCGTCTGGGAAAATCTTCACAGCATTCACCCTTCAGGTGTATACACATTTTTTCAAAAACTAGTTATGATCAGTGAATTTTTCCAAAGAAAAGTTGGAAGTCTTCTCTTTTCAAAAGCATGTTGGTTTTTCAGCTTGACAACTTATTTTTTCTTTTTTCTCCTTTTTTTTTTATCATTATCATTTGTTTATTTCTTTTTCTTGTTTGTTTTTTTTTTCTTTTTTTTTTCATGAGGTATTTTGCTACCTAAACATGTGCATATTTTTGTGAGGTATTTTTGCTATATACATGCATATCCAAGGTATCTTGCCACCTAAACATACATATATATGTTTTGTGAGGTATTTTTTTGCTACATACACGCACATCTAAGGTATCTCTCTACCTAAACATACAAATATATATTTTGTGAAGTAATTTTTTGTTTACATACACGCACATCTAAGGTATCTCTCTACCTAAACATACATATATATATTTTGTGAAGTATTTTTTTGTTTACATACATGCATATCTAAGGTATTTTCACTACCTAAACATACATATATATATTTTGTGAAGTATTTTTTTGTTTACATACATGCATATCTAAGGTATTTTCACTACCTAAACATACATATATATATTTTGTGAGGTATGACTACCTTCCGAGCTTGCGCTTGTTTTATTTAAATCCCCAGGATCATGAGCAACTAGGTGCGTCCTACTATAAAAAGTGATCAAATAACAAGCATAGATTCAAAAGGTACTAGGTTGCCTCCTAGTAGCGCTTCTTTAACGTCTTTAGCTGGACGCCTTATTACTTGTCAGTCACTGACCTAGTACTTTGCTTACCTTTGGCTTTGGACTTGGTTGCCTATTGGTCGGCCATGTGTCGTAGGCAATACTCAAACCTTTTTGTGGATGAGCAGAGGTGAATTCTAAAGGTGGTGGCGGTGTGTCCATTGCCCGCTGCCGGCCATCCCCAGGCTGCTATGGTGTTTCACCCTGCGCCGGCCTGGAGACGCAGTACTTCTTGATGAAAGCTCGATTAGTAGAGGGCCTGATGCCCTTGCTGGAGGTGACAGGTACTCCGTAGAACTGACAGAGACCCGTAATTAGAGCTTGACAACTCCAAGACCCTGTTGGACTTCTTCGGGTCCACTGGGTGTCTTGCAGGCGCGATCCCTGCAAACAATAGATGAAATCAGAAATCAGTTGAGCGATGTGCATACTTACCTATGATGATGTGACCTTGTTGGGGGGGTACGAGCACCCTGTAGGACTGATAGAGGCCCGTAACCAAAGCTGGAAACCCCAGGGCCCTGTTGGACTTTTCCGGGTCCACTAGGTGTCTCTTGGGTGCGATCCCTGCAAACAATAGATGGTATCAGAAATCAGTTGAACTATATGCATACTTACCCATGTCGGGACGACACAGACCAACTGATACTTTTGCAGGGGGAGATTGGCATTGCGGTCGCTGGGCAGAATGTTGCTAAGTAGCAATGTCATCTATATCTGGGTAAGAGTGGTCATGTTGGTGCGCATGATCCGCACTCGTCTCTTTGCAGCGGCACGGGTGAAATCTTGCCCCGGTATGCATAGTAGCTTTGTGATAGCCTCCCTCTCTGGTTGTGCTCGCATAGTTGGCCCTCCTCCAATATCAGGGGGTGGCCCAGGAACCGTTAAAAGGAAACTACTGGCCCCTTAACCGGAAGTGCAAGTCTCGGTTAAGCATTTAAGGGCAGAGGACCTTAAATTCTTTTAAGGGGTGGATGTCGAGCACACTGAAAATGAGGACACGTAGTCCTCTAAAGGTGAGGGCATGCAGCCCTCTCAAGGCGAGGAGGTGTAGTCCTCTGGAGGTGAGGGCGTGCAGCCCTCTGACGGTGAGGGTAACTAGTACCCAAGGTGAGGACGTGTAGCCCTCTCAAGGCGAGGACATGTAGTCCTCTGGAGGTGAGGGCATGCAACCCTCTGATGGTGAGGACGTGTAGTCCTCTCAAGGCGAGGACGTGTAGTCCTCTCAACGGTGAGGGTAACTAGTACCCACGGTGAGGGCGTGTAGCCCTCTCAAGGCGAGGACATGTAGTCCTCTGATGGTGAGGGCGTGCAGCCCTCTGATGGTGAGGACGTGTAGTCCTCTCAAGGTGAGGACGTGTAGTCCTCTCAACGGTGAGGGTAACTAGTACCCAAGGTGAGGGCGTGTAGCCCTCTCAAGGCGAGGACATGTATTCCTCTAGAGGTGAGGGCGTGCAGCCCTCTGATGGTGAGGACGTGTAGTCCTCTCAAGGCGAGGACGTGTAGTCCTCTCAACGGTGAGGGTAACTAGTACCCAAGGTGAGGGCGTGTAGCCATCTCAAGGCGAGGACATGTAGTCCTCTAGAGGTGAGGGCGTGCAGCCCTCTGATGGTGAAGACGTGTAGTCCTCTCAAGGCGAGGACGTGTAGTCCTCTCAAGGCGAGGACGTGTAGTCCTCTCAACGGTGAGGGTAACTAGTACCCAAGGTGAGGGCGTGTAGCCCTCTCAAGGCGAGGACATGCATTCCTCTAGAGGTGAGGGCGTGCAGCCCTCTGATGGTGAGGACGTGTAGTCCTCTCAAGGCGAGGACGTGTAGTCCTCTCAACGGTGAGGGTAACTAGTACCCAAGGTGAGGGCGTGTAGCCCTCTCAAGGCGAGGACATGTAGTCCTCTAGAGGTGAGGGCGTGCAGCCCTCTGATGGTGAGGACGTGTAGTCCTCTCAAGGCGAGGACGTGTAGTCCTCTCAACGGTGAGGGTAACTAGTACCCAAGGTGAGGGCGTGTAGCCCTCTCAAGGCGAGGACATGTAGTCCTCTAGAGGTGAGGGCGTGCAGCCCTCTGATGGTGAGGACGTGTAGTCCTCTCAAGGCGAGGACGTGTAGTCCTCTCAATGGTGAGGGTAACTAGTACCCAAGATGAGGGCGTGTAGCCCTCTCAAGGCGAGGACGTGTAGTCCTCTGATGGTGAGGGCGTGCAACCCTCTGATGGTGAGGACGCGTAGTCCTCTCAAGGCGAGGACGTGTAGTCCTCTCAACGGTGAGGGTAACTAGTACCCAAGGTGCCACCCTTATGAGAAAGCAAGAGATCGACTCATCGAGAGGACCGGTCATCCCAAATCCACAAGATTTGGACATTAGATGTAGGAAATCTATGCAGTTAACATGATTTTTAGGGATGCAGATGCATGCAACCTTTGTCGTGAAATTTGGTAAATGCGGACTTCATATGAAACAATGCAATGTAATGGAAAGTTGTACAATGTTCATGACATTCTTTCCCTATTTTGTGATTTTGATTTTGATTTGATTTTTTTTTGGAAAACATAGATTGACTGTCCTTTTGAAAGAGGTGATAATTCATGCGACCTTATCCTATCTTTTTGCAAATCTCTCTGGGAACTCCCTCATAGTGTATGTTCTGTTTGATTTAGTCACTTGACCGTTTTGGAGTGACGGGAATGGAGTCGTTTGATAATTAATCAATCTATTGAAATTCCAGGGCTTGTCTCCCTTTTTTTTTCTTGTTTAAAAACATCGACGGGTGTGAACTTTTGATCGGCCCCTATGTTCACTTGAGGCTCATGCACGGTGCCCCTCATTGCCCCAGTGTAAGGCTTTGAGGTACCAATCGTTGCCTTTCGTCATGACCTTGTAGGAGGGAACCTATTGGGTGAGAACTTCTAATCTGCCCCTAGGTTCGCTTGAGGTTTTTGCATGGTGCCTTTCGTTGCCCCAGTGTAGGGCTTAGAGGTACCAAGTGTTGTCTTGTTTTCACGACCTCGTAGTGAGGAAGAATGAAAGAAGCAGTTGATTCTTGCAAAAAGAATTTTCCAAGGACGAGAAATAGTTGAAGGATTTTTTTTAGTTGATGGATTAAGTCAAATGACTCCTATGTAGAAGCAAGATGTTTTGATGTTTTGATGATGCCAAAGGATCAAGTGCTTCTAAGTTTTATTCAAGACAAGAATCCAAGAAAGTCAAGATATATTATCAAGTTTGATCTCTTAGAATCTTTAGGAAGAAGTTTCCAAATTGAAACAAACAAAAGGTTTGACCAAAGAATTCTATCATTTCAATTTGAGATTTGCTCTCTGGTAATCGATTACCAGTAGTTAAAAATGTTTTTATTCAAATTTTTAAAACCTGTAATCGATTACGTAAGTCTTGTAATTGATTACCAGAGGGGATTTTCAGAAAATAATTTCCAAGAGACATATCTATTCAAATGTTTTATGAACGGCCATTCAAATGTTTTAAAGAGAGTTTTCATTGCCCAAACAGTTTTATCCTCTCGAAAGATTCCTTGGTCAACCACTTGCATATTCAATAATGAATTTTGATTGGTCTTCATTGTACAATCTATCCCTTTTAAGAGAGATTTCTTCTTCTCTTCTTCTTATTTCTGAAAAGGGATTAAGAGACCGTGGGTCTCTTGTTGTAGGGGATTCTTGAACACAAGGGAAGGGTTGTCCCTATGTGCATTGTTAATCCGAAAAGAGAGAGTGAAAGTTTAATTGGGGAATAATATTCGTATCTTAATTCAATCCCCTCTTCTTCTCAAGGTAACTGAGGCCATTTGTCCAACATCCTATTCTTGATAACTCACTTCTCTCTAAAAAGACAAACTTTCCAGGATGATAAAATGAGGTCACATGAACGTCTTGAAAGCACAGTCAATCAAATGTTTTTTTTTTCTTTTTGAACACTTTTATTTTATTTTATTTTGAAACTTGTTTGTTTTGAACTTTACTCGTTTTTTTACGGCACCCCCACCAACGTGCAAGACGAGTAATCTCTGATAGAACAGTCTTGGAAGTCAACACTCAGGAGCGCAGGTCGCTTGAGCAAACAGACCAATGGCTTGCACCCACATTCCGATGAAAGTTGAATAAGCAAACATGCGTTTGTGAGAGGATGAGGGACAAAGATATCAACTTTATCCATTTCATTTAACATTGTAGTTGTGGTTTACAATAATGGCATAAACTTGGAAACCCTGATGAGTCATTAGGGACACCTAACAACAGCTTTCAAAATTGCCCCATGTGTGGCATCTCTTGTCAATGTCAGGATTTACACGCAATTCTCCTCAAATTTCAGCCAGCCCGCATCAATTAGACCTTGCACCTTACGCTTCAGAGCCCTACCATGCTCAATGGAACGCCCCGGGGCTTCTCCGTGACATGCACACGTTGTGTTCGAGTCGTATTCTCGGAGAAATGGAGGTTGATGAACCTTGGCTAGGGTTATGGCTACCATTGAATTATCAAGTAGATATGGGAGCAAGTCAGCATAGGACACTGGAACTGGGGTGAATTCTACAGGCTTTTTCGCTGCAAAATCCACTTCTTGGTTGGTGTTTTTGGTTTGTGCTAAAGGTGGTGTTCGTCATTGGAAGTGCGGTAGACAGACTTTGTGGTAGATTTAGGGATGGCCTTTGTGGACAACTGGGTGGTGGGTAAGGAGGAGGTTTGTTATTGGCTGAGTAATGACATTGTTGGGTTGGTGGGAAACTTGGCTGTACAGGGATGGCAGTCACAGCATGGGTTTCTCCCTCATCCTCACCCTCTTTATTTGCCCCAGTTTTCTCAGTCGTCCTAGTAGGATGATCAAATTTGCCTCTTTTCGGACCCACATCGATCCTTTCACTGGCGAAGACCAAATCTGCAAAGTTTGAGGGTGTGTAACCCACCATTTTTTCCATAGTAGAACACCGGTCACGTGTCTACTATCATTGTGATAATCTCTTTCTCTGTTTTTGGGGGTGCTACTTGAGTTGCCAAGATCCCTCCACCTTTTGGGCGTGTTCTTTGAAAGATCCGTCCCCCTTTTTGCAAATGTTCTGTAGTTGCATCCTATCCGGAACCATATCAACATTGTACTGATACTGCCTAACAAAGGCAACCATTAGGTCCTTCCAAGAATGGACTCGGGAAGATTCCAAGTTAGTGTACCAGGTAACAGCTACCCCAGTAAGACTTTCTTGGAAGGAATATATTAGCAATTCCTCATCTTTTGCGTATTCCCCCATCTTCTGAAAATACATCTTTAGATGGTTCTTGGGACAAGTAGTCCCCTTGTACTTGTCAAAGTCCAGCACCTTGAACTTGGGAGGGGTGATGATATTGGGTACTAGGAACAGCTCTTTTAGGTTAGCAAAGGCATAATCTTCACCTCCTTCAATGGCCCTGAGCCTTTCCTCTAGATGATCCAACTTTCCCATTCCTGCCATAGTCATGAGGGTTTTTAACCGCTGTGGAACGTGAGGGTTGTGGTTGTGGATGATATTGAGGGCCCTCCAAAGTGTTTTGCAGGGGTATACCACCAACTGCTTGCCCTTCAGCAGCATATCCGAGGCAAGGCTCGAAGTTGGCTAGATCGTGGTGGGGAATTTCATGTGTCTCCTCCATGGGTCGAGAGACATGTGCATGATCAGATTGAGGTTGTTGGCTCTTAATGAGTATGGGAGTGGAGTTATTGACATCCTCATTGGGAATGTACACCACATTGGGTGGTGTATAGTTTGGGAGGCAAACCATATGGCGGGAAGGCGTGCTTGTTTTGAATTTGTACATTATGGGGGTTGCCCGTACTTCCCAAATCTTTGCCCACCATATCTGAGGTTGGATGATTCATTTGGTTGATGCTGGATGGGGACATCAGGTTCACCTTAGCAACAACGCTGGTAGCGGCAATTGCAACCGCATTGGCTTCCATTATCTTCTTCACGCTCATCATGGCCTCCATCATTGTGGCCATTTTCTCTTTGATGGCCTCCATGTCGGCCTTCATCTTCTCTTGTATCTCCTCTACTTCACCCATTACTCTAGCTCTAGCACAAGTTCGGTGAGGACGCCGTAAAGCATGTGTTTTTTTTTTTTTTTTTTTTTTGATAACAATGATTAAGTTCATTTTATTTTATTTTATTTTATTTTTCAAGGAAAGAATGCAATGAGCAATGCAACCAATGAAAAGCATGGATGTATGCGAATGATGTACAGTTGAAGTATTGCGAATTTTTACACAGGATATGGGGTTGAATCAATTTAGATTTTCAACATGGTCCATGACATCTTTGTCAAGGTGAAACTGGAAGTAACAAGGACATCAACAATCCTAAATATGTTTGGCAGTAGACGAAGCAGTGATGTGACTCGATTCATCTTTTGCCCCAATTTTGCAAGACGGTTACTTCCATATTTCAACTTGACTTGATGAACCTTTTTATTAAAGCATGAGCTTGGTTCAACCCTATAATCCAACGAATGGCAGTTCTGATCGCCAATACTTCAACAACATTTCATAGGGATGAATGACTCGGGCGTACTTTAAGCTTATGCACGGAAAATGTAATTATGAAATTGAGATGCCCGAAGAAACACCATTTCCTAGTTAACCATGCATTAGGTACCATGTTCAATTATTTTGTTTTGTTGTTGTTTGTTTTTTTTTTTTTTTTTTTTTTTTAGAAATGGGTTTATGATCCCGACATGGTTGGCTCATGGTGCCTAACACATGCAACTAAGAATGTAGTGTGAAGTTTCACGCTTCCCCTTTTTTGTTTTTGTAGAGGAAAACACAAGGATGAAAACAAATGGTATGCAATTTTGCAGATCAAAAAGTTTGTTGAACGCATATGCATGATGATGCCATGACTCATGCAAAATGTGAGGCTGGAATATGATAACGGACAAATGCAGGAACGATATGTTCATTATGATGTTAGGAAGAGATGCTTATGCGATGCATGATATGAATGCATTTTACGGACACGAGAGCCCGGAAAATTATCTCTTCTTACTTGCGCATTTGGGGGCGCAGTGCCCCATGTGTACAATTAAGAAGGTGATATGGACCTTCCGGCTTCCCGTGACAAAGGACGAGACCAACATACAATGCATGCTAGAGATAAAATGTGGGAGTGACTTGATTCGCACTGATTTTTGGAGTAAAAACGTGGGATAAACTCATTTTTTTCAAAAAGTTATAACTAGTCAAGATCTGCGCGACAATACAAACTTCCTAGCGGTTTCTAATCATACGGTCCATTAAGTCTATCATATGCTGACAATAGCTGAGAAGTCCGTGGATCTCCTCGGGGGCGGAGTAGGTGTCCGCCACTGCTTTGGCCTTGGCTAGCAATGGGGGAAGTTCTTGACTCCTGTTCAAAGTAAGAGCAAATCGGTCCGTCCACATTGTTGCCTCTTGGTGCAATGAATCAATTACCCTTTCCCTTGCTTCCCTTTCTGCTGATATCTTGGCGTACTCATCCTCTAGCCTTTGCTCGTGAGTCGCCGCTAGATTTAGCTTCTCTTTGCACTTATCGATGATGGCCCACATATTCCCTTCAGTCTCACCTTAACTGTTGGGACAAATTTCTTTTCGACCTAAGGCAAGCCTTTAGCTCGTCCTTCCAGATCATGCCTTTGACCCGTGATGATTCCTTTCACCTCTTCGGAGCTTGAGCTTACTATTGCTGCCCTATAAAGCCCCTCAAAACTTTGCTGGCACGTGTTCTTCCTTTTGGGCCTTCTTGGTTTCTCGTTCCAAGGCATCAGCGGTGGCCATATTGACGTCCCTTAGTTCATCATACTCTTTTCAGACTTTGATGGCTATGGACTTGAACTTCTCTTCGACTACCCAGGCTCTTTCAAGCTCTGCCTTTAGGGCTTGTACCTCATCACTTTCTTTCGAAGCTTTAACCTCATCGTCTCTCACAGTCTTTAGATTTGGGAGCCAATCCAGTCCTTGTGTTCGGACTCTCAGCCACTTATGATAGCCGCCGATGATCCCATTACTGCTTCCCCTAAGCTCTCTGTCCTTTCTTCACGCCGCATCCCATGCCTTGCGAACTCCTTGGAGTACCCTCGCGTTGTGGTCACTGAAACCTCGTGCGATGAAAGGCGTGATGCTTTCGTCTGATGGCACTCCTCTCATGGGACATCCTTCGCATGAAGATAGAATCCTGATTCTTCCTTCCTTCTAGCGAGGGAACCATTTAACAGACGCCCCTCCATGCTAGCCAAGAGTTGGTGCACAACAAACAATTCTTGCGCCGCTCTTTTCACATCCCCGATCGAACGTGTCATACATGGCCAAAATGGCGACGACCGGGCTTTCCTTGCCATGATGAAAGGCGAGGAAAGCGTCAATCACTGCTAGGTCCACTAACCCTTCCATATTCGGAAAGAGGACAACTCCAAAGATCAAAAGCGCCAAGATGTCAATAAAAGAAAGCCCATTCGCCTTGATTTGCCAAGGCCTTTGCCCTTTCCTCCAAACACTTCCTTGGTACTCCGACTACCCCATTCCTGTTTTGCTTTACACGGTCCAACTCTTGTGCTGAGATTTTCACCACCTTGGCAACTCTTGTCGTGGAGGGATAGAACCCAGAGAAAAGATATGGCTTCCTTCCTCCCAGTGGGCATCCCAGGATTTCTTCAAACTCTTTCACAGTCGGCACTAGCTGGAAGTCCTCAAATGTGAAGCACCTTAGGGGCTGGTCATAATACTGGGAAAGGGATGCAATCGGTTCCATGGAGACTTCTACCCTATCTAGGTCCCAAATCTTACCATAGGCTTTGCGGAAGGCTTGCCGTTGAAGTTGACCCATTAATTGCCCCAACTTTCGTAAACTGGTGACCTCTAAGCTCTTGATTTTGACTTGATAGAACCTCTTTTTAAGCGAAGGCTTTTGACTTGATCCCGTGTTTTACTAAAGTGAAATAAAATCTAGTGCGAAACAAAACTCCTACATCTATCATGGGTGGAATGGATGAATGCATGAAGAAATGCATATGACACAGATGCAATTTACGAATACGGGAGCCTGAGAAATTGTTTCCTTCTTGGATACAACGTTTGGGCAGCATGGAACCCAATGTATGTTTTTTTAAGAAGGCGACACGGACCCTCCGTCAGTTTGCTAAAGTGAGGGGATCAAAGACGAAACCCACGCATGATGCATATGCGAAAGGCACAACACGGGGATGTACATAGTACGACAATATTCACAAACAAATATAAGCAAAAGGGTATATGATACTTATGCATGGCAGTGTGAAAAATGGCACGCAGCGTGTTTGCTCCGTGCCCCTATTTAAGGGACCTATAAGGGAGAGAGCTAACTAGGCTTTTAGTAATAACCCCCAAGGTAGTCATATCTCTTTTGATAGTTTCTAGAGGTATCATCCCCTTTGAAGAACATATTGTAGCAGTAGGGACTACTAGCAACAATAGGTTTTCAAAGAGAAAAGCTCTAGATGAGGGTTCATTGTAATCAAGCAAGTCGGAGACCTAGCATGATCACAGATTCACCTCCACTCCTTATGCTCCCATGAACCCGGGTATAGGGCCCTTTTTCACTCACAGTGTGTGCAAATAGTGTTGGTGTTTGTGTGCATCAAATGAATAAATATTTACTTCATGCATACATTTAAAACGCACTAAAAGCAACAAAGAGTTTATATACACAAGAACATAATGAAAGGAAACCAACAAAGGGGTAAGTCACGGTAAAACATTGCACAAAATTAAATGGCCTAACTCTCTAAAAACACTCCCCAGTGGAGTCGCCAACTGTCGCAACCTACCCTTCGGCGGGAGGGCGACGCGTGACTCGCGGGATGCGTGTTCCACGAAAGGAATACGCGCGGAGTCGCCACCAACGTTTATTTGAGGAAAACGTCGGAAAAACCGGAAAAGACGCGATCTACGAACTTTTAAGTGAAAGGTTCGGGAGTTGTATTTACGCACGGGGAAGGTATTAGCACCCCACACGTCCGCCCCAAGGGACGGCAGCCTTTAATCGAATGTGCAAACATGACTTTGATTTTTTATGTTCCCTTTTTATGTCTCTATGTCCTTTATACCCTTTTTATATCTTTTCTTTTTGTGGTCGACAAGGGTGTTTCCCTTTGCTCCTACGTATTCCTCAATTTGGGATGAGAAAATCAGACCTACGTAGTTCTTTTGGAACAAAGTGTTTGGTTAAGTTGTTTTTGTCTTTTTTGCAAAATATGTTTTTATTGAACAAAAGGTCATTTAAGGTGTTGGACCATTAAACGATCTTTTGATTTTGAAAGGAGAGAAACGTTAAGGCGTTGGACCATTAACGATCTCTTGTTTTTGAAAGGAGAGAAACGTTAAGGCATTGGACCATTAACGATCTCTTGGGGTGGTCGACAAAAGCGGGGCTTTTGCTCCTACGTATCCTCAATGAGGAACTCAGACCTACGTAGTTCTTGCAAAAGCGGTAAAGTTACATGTTGATTTTATGCTTTTGAACGGTCCATGTTAACCGATAAAAGCAAAGAGGACCGTTTAAGGCGTTGGACCTTAAAACGGTTTTTAGTGATTTTCGGACAAAACTTGATTTGTGAGTCTATTTTAGTCTTAGTTTCACTTTAGTTATTAATCAATTCGATTAAGAATGAGAAATCCCAAAGAGAAAACGTCCGATTGATTTTCCGCTTTATTTTACTAAAAAAAATGTTTTTTTGATTATTATATTATTTTTCTACCTCTTTTTGATTTCCAACGTAGTTAAGGCACGACCGAACGGTCGGAATTTATTTTAACCGAAGTTAATGGATAATACAATTCAAACGTTCGGTGGAAATTTATTTTATTTTTAAGTTAAGCGAGAAATGACTTAAGTAAAATGGCTTAAGCACGTCAACAGGGGGTATAAAAAGTAAACAAAACGAGAATAAAAATGCACGAAACACAATGTGGACCACCATGGGTACATAGAATGAATCGAAAAGCTTGGTTCGAGGTACTTACCCGTTGAAGATCGAAGAACGATGAAGAACGAATGAAGAACGTCGAAGAACGGTTGAACCCTTTTGCGAAATTCTTCACGGAAAACGTTATGGAAACGTTTCGGAAGCGCCTCGGCTTAGATTTTCTTCACGGAAACAATTTTTCCAAGCAAATTTGAAAGAGAGAGAAGTGCCAAAGGGGCTAAACCCCTTCCTTCTTGCCTTCCTCCCCTATTTATAGCAAAATAGGGGAGGTGGTTGCCGCCCAGCTCGCCCAGGCGAGCTCAGCTCGCCCAGGCGAGCTCAGCTCGCCCAGGCGAGCAGGGTTGCTTCCTCCAGAAGCAACCGCCTTCTGGAGGAATATTCCGGAGGGCCCAAGTGGGCCTGGGTGCTATTTGCACCCCCATTTTTACTAAGTACACCCCCCTCTGCTGTTTTTTTGGTGATTCTTTTTTCGTAAAGTTACGGAAACTTACGAATTTCGTAACGATACTTGTTTTCTTTCCGTAATGTTACGGAACCTTGCGGATTACATAATCATCCCCTTTTTGACTTACGGAATGTTACGGAACCTCACTTAATTATGCAACGATGCTTCCATTTGATTTCCGGTGTGTCACGGAAACTTACGGATTGTGCATCAATATTTTTTTGGTTTTTCGGCATGTCCTGGAATTTCACAAATTGCCTAATGATGGGTGCCAAGCACCTCACGAGGACCGAAGAATGGTCGCACGTCATCGAGCAAAGGTCCCCGGACGAAATTAGGGTATGACAGAGAGTAAATCTCAATTTAAAATGATTTAGATAGAATTCTTTGGCCAAACCTTTTGCCTTTTCAATTTGGAAACTTCTTCCTAAGATTCTAGAGATCAAGTTGATCATATATCTTGATTTTCTTGGGTTCTTGGATTCTTGTCTTGAATAAAACTTGGAAGCACTTGATCCTTTGGCATCATCAAAACATCAAAACATCTTGCTTCTACATAGGAGTCATTTGACTTAATCCATCGAAAAATCCTTCAACTATTTCTCGTCCTTGAAAAAATTCTTTTTGCAAGAATCAACTCCTTCTTTCATTCTTCCTCACTACGAGGCTATGAAAACAAGACAACGATTGGTACCTCAAAGCCTTACACTGGGGCAATGAGGGGCATCGTGCATGAGCCTCTAGTGAACCTAGGGGCAGATTAGAAGTTCTCACCCAATAGGTTCCCTCCTATAAGGTCATGACGAAAGATAACAATTGGTACCTCAAAGCCTTACACTGGGGCAATGAGAGGCATCATGCATGAGCCTCAAGTGAACCTAGGGGCAAATCAAAAGTTCTCACCCATCGATGTTTTTTTTTTTTAAAAAAAATAATAATAATAATAATAAAATAATAATAAAAAAAAGGAGACAAGCCCTGGAATTTCAATAGATTGATTAAACATCAAACGGCTCCATTCCCGTCACTCCAAAACGGTCAAGTGACTAAATCAAACAGAACATACACTCTGAGGGAGTTCCTGGAGAGATTTGAAAAAAGATAGGATGAGGTTGCATGAATTATCACCTCTTTCAAAAGGACAATCAATCTGTGTTTTCCAAAAAAATTAAATCAAAATCAAAATCACAAAATAGGGAAAGAATGTCATGAACGTTGTACAACTTTCCATTACATTGCATTGTTTCATATGAAGTCTGCATTTACTGCATTTCAAGACAATGGTTGCATGCATCTGCATCCCTAAAAATCATGTTAACTGCATAGATTTCCTACATCTAATATCCAGTCGTGTGGATTTGGGATGACCGACCCTCTCGATGAGTCGATCTCTTTCTTTCTCATAAGGGTGAACCCTTGGGTACTAGTTACCCTCACCATCAGAGGGCTGCACGCCCTCACCTTCAGAGGGCTACACGCCCTCACCTTCAGAGGGCTACACGCCCTCGCCATCAGAGGACTGCATGTCCTCACCTTCGTAGGGCTACACGCCCTCACCTTTAGAGGACCACATGTCCTCACCTTCAGAGGGCTACACGCCCTCGCCATCAGAGGACTGCATGTCCTCACCTTCGTAGGGCTACACGCCCTCAACTTTAGAGGACCACACGTCCTCACCTTCAGAGGGCTACACGCCCTCGCCATCAGAGGACTGCAGGTCCTTACCTTCAGAGGGCTACACGCCCTCGCCATCAGAGGACCGCATGTCCTCACCTTCAGAGGGCTACACGCCCTCGCCATCAGAGGACTGCATGTCCTCACCTTCGTAGGGCTACACGCCCTCGCCATCAGAGGACTGCATGTCCTCACCTTCAGAGGGCTACACGCCCTCGCCATCAGAGGACTGCATGTCCTCGCCAACAGAGGGCTGCACGCCCTCACCTTGAGAGGACTACACGTCCTCGCCAACAGAGGGCTGCACGCCCTCACCTTGAGAGGACTACACGTCCTCGCCAACAGAGGGCTGCACACCCTCACCTCCAGAGGACTACACATCCTCGCCTTGAGAGGGCTGCACGCCCTCACCTTTAGAGGGCTACGTATCCTCATTTTCAGTGTGCTCCACATCTGCACCTTAAGAGAATTTAAGGTCCTCTGTCCTTAAATGCTTAACCGAGACTTGCACTCCCGGTTAAGGGACCAGTAGTTTCCTTTTAACGGTTCCTAGGCCACACCCTGATATTGGAGGAGGGCCAACTGTGCGAGCACAACCAGAGAGGGAGGCTATCACACAGCTACTATGCATACCGGGGCAAGATTTCACCCGTGCCGCTGCAAAGAGACGAGTGCGGATCATGCGCACCAACATGACCACTCTTACACAGATATAGATGACATTGCTACTTAGCAACATTCTGCCCAGCGACCGCAATGCCAATCTCCCCCTGCAAAAGTATCAGTTGGTCTGTGTCGTCCCGACATGGGTAAGTATGCACCTCCCCCAACTGATTTCTGATGTCATCTATTGTTTGCAGGGATCGCACCCACAGAGACACCCAGTGGACCGGAAGAAGTCCAACAGGGCCCTGGGGTTTCCAGCTCTGGTTACGGGCCTCTGTCGGCCCTACAGGGCGCCCATTCCCCCCAGCAAGTTCATGTCGTCGTGGCATAGGTAAGTATGCACCTCCCCTAACTGATTTCTGATGTCATCTATTGTTTGCAGGGATTGTGCCCGCAAGACACCCGGTGGACCCAAAGAAGTCCAACAGGGTCCTGGGGTTTCCAGCTCTGATTACGGGCCTCTGTCAATTCTACGGAGTGCCCATCGCCCCAACAAGGTCATTAGGCCCCGCATTAACTGGGCTTTCATCAGGAAGTACTGCGCCCCCAGACGGGCGCAGGGCGAGACACCACAGTAGCATTGGGATGGCCGGTAGCGGGCAATAGACGCACCGCCACCACCTCTAGAGTTCACCTCTGCTCATCCACAAAAAGGTTAGAGCGTTGCCTACGACACATGGCCGACCAATAGGCGACCAAGTCCAAAGCCAAAGGTAAGCAAAGTACTAGGTCAGTGACCGACAAGTCATAAGGCGTCCAGCTCAAGACGTTAAAGAAGCGCTACTAGGAGGCAACCTAGTAACTTTTAAATTTCTGCTTGTTATTTGATCACCTTTTGTTTCTCAAGTCATATTGGGACACACCTAGTTGCTCATGATCCTAAGAATTTAAATAAAACGAGCACAAGCTCGGAAGGTAGCAAACAACTACCTCACAATATATATATATGTATGTTTAGGTAGCAAAATACCTTAGATATGCATGTATGTAATTTAGGTAGCAAACAACTACCTCACAAAATATATATATGTATGTTTAGGTAGCAAGATACCTTAGATATGCATGTATGTAGCAAAAAGATACCTCACAAAATATATATATGTATGTTTAGGTAGCAAAATACCTCATGAAAAAAAAGGGGAAAAAAAACAAAAACAAACAAGAAAAAGAAATAAACAAATGATAAAAAGGAAAAAGAGAGAAAAAAGAAAAATAAGTTGTCTAGCTGAAAAACCAACATGCTTTTGAAAAGAGATGACTTCCAACTTTTCTTTAAAGAAAAATTCGCTGATCATAGCTAGTTTTTGGAAAAAAAATGTGTATACACCTGAAGGGTGAATGCTGTGAAAATTTTTCCGGACACCCAAAATGGACTCGGATGAATGCACAAATTGATAAAAGAACATATTTTGGAAACATTGGGTTGACTAAAAATAGAGGAAATGAATCCTGAGCCCTAGCATCACATGACCATAAAAATTTGACGCTTGAGTGTCCGCATAGGTGCATGCATGACCAGTTTTGCATAAAGTTTCCAAATCATCATTTTTGCATTTGTGTCATGGAAATAATGTGGGGCATCCCTTTTATCCTTGAACCAAACCAAACCCTGACATGTATCATGTCTAGCCATTCTACAAGTCTTGAGCCAAAATCCTGACTCACCATAAACCTTGACCCAGGGTGAGAATGTCAGTCCTTACCCTCGGAAGCAAAAAAAAGGAAAGAAGGAAAATTTCCAATCAAAGAGAAAGCAAAAAAAGAAAAGAAGGAAAATTCCCAATCAAAGAGTGGGAGAAAGCAAAAAGAAAAGAAAGAAAATTCCCAATCAAAGAATGGGAGAAAGTAAAAAAGGAAGAAGAAGAAGGAAAGAAAGCTCCTGATCAAGGATCGAAAGAAAACAGAAGAAATGTGCAGAATGGTCTTTGGACCGGACAATATCTGAACAATACAGAATTGTCACCAAATGAACGAAAAGAAGGAAAGGAAACCATGACCTAAAGTGGTCTTCTCCCTTTAATTGCCAACCAAAATCTTGTGTGCTAGCGACTTTTTCGCCCGGCACTAAACCAAAACAGAAAAGGAAAAAGCCAAAAAAAAGCCAAAAAAATCAAAAGCCAAAAAACCCACCAAAAGAACCCGTTTCCAAGGGAAGTCCTATTGATCCATGATCACGCATGTAATCTTTGATTTGATAGGAAATGATTTGTAAAATCAAGTCATGACATATCTATGGTTCGGAATTAGGATAAAGCACTTACCTGTGCGAGATTGATACACTTTGAGTGGATTTCTTCTATTTTTGTCGAACCCAGTGTTTCCTCTAAATGGTCATTTAGAAACGAAATGCTAAACATCCAAAATCTCATTTATGGTTATGAGAAAATTTCATCAGCATACTCTCCTTCCCCGGTAGACGCATTGTTTTTCACTCAAAAAAGCATATGCTGCTCTAATCAGTTGGAATATTTGTCTCTTTACTAAAGCATGTTTGCATTTTAGTGGAGAAAACACCGAGACTTTTTCTCACAAGTTATCAAGAACTACGTAGGTCTAAGTTCCTCATTGGAGGATACGTAGGAGCAAGAGCCTCGCTTTTGTCGACCACACCGCTTTTGTTACCATGACCCAAGAGCTGGTAGCCCGCGGAGACACCTTACGGTTGTCCGCACCTCGTCATTCAGTGACCCCAAGTGTGATTGATGAGCAGAGGCCAATGTGGTCATCTGCGCCCTTTCCGGAGATGTCAGCGTCTTCTGGTGGAGACTTTTTCAAGTCTCACAAGTTATTCAGAACTACATAGGTCTGAGTTCCTCATTGGAGGATACGTAGGAGCAAGAGCCTTGCTTTTGTCGGCCGCCCCACAATCTCTGTCATACTGACCCTGAGGTCATGTGACATGCGGAGACAAATTATGGTCATTCCGCACACCTTTTGCCATTCAGACACAGTCGTGTCCGATGGCACGCAGAGACAAGTTATGGTCATTCTGCACCCTTTTGTCATCCAAAGGCGGCAGGCCCGATGACATGTGGAGACAAATTATGGTCATTCCGCACCCCTTTTGCCATTCAGACACAGTCGTGTCCGATGGCACGCAGAGACAAATTATGGTCATTCTGCACCCTTTTGTCATCCAGAGGCGGCGGGCCCGATGACATGCGGAGACAAATTATGGTCATTCCGCACCCCTTTTGCCATTCAGACACAGTCGTGTCCGATGGCACGCAGAGACAAATTATGGTCATTCTGCACCCTTTTGTCATGCAGAGGCGGCGGGCCCGATGACATGCGGAAACAAATTATGGTCATTCCGCACACCTTTTGCCATTCAGACACAGTCGTGTCCGATGGCACGCAGAGACAAATTATGGTCATTCTGCACCCCTCGTCAATCGCGGCCGGCAAGCCCGTTGACACGTGGAGATTTACATCATCTTCCGCACTTACAAGATCTGTCATACTGACTTTTGAGTCACGCTGACGGGCGGAAATACCCGAGTGGTTATCCATATAAACATTCTTTTGCTATCTGTAAGACAGAACGCTTGATAGCATGCAGAGACTGACATCGTCTTCTGCACCTTTTGTTCCCCCGGGAACGACAAGTCATTTGCATGCGGAAATTTTATGGTCACCCGTGACTCTCGTCAACCGAGAGGAACGAAATTAGTGTCTTATCTTTACTTTCCTTTTATCTCCAATAAAAGACAAGTAAAGAGGGGCAACTGTCATACCCTAATTTCGTCCGGGGACCTTTGCTTGATGACATGCGACTTTTGTTTGGTCCTTGTGAGGTGCTTGGCACCCATCATTAGGCAATTTGTAAAATTCCGGGACATGCCAGAAAACAAAAGAAAATATTGATGCACAATCCGTAAGGTTCCGTGACACACCGGAAATCAAATGTAGGCATCGTTGCACAATTAGTGAGGTTCCGTAACATTCCGTAAGTCAAAAAGGGGATGATTATGTAATCCGCAAGGTTCCGTAACATTACGGAAAGAAAACAAGTATCGTTACGAAATTCGTAAGTTTCCGTAACTTTACGAAAAAAGAATCACCAAAAAAAGGCAGGGGGTGTACTTAGTAAAAATGGGGGTGCAAATAGCAACCAGGCCCACTTGGGCCCTCTAGAAGATTCCTCCAGTAGGCTATTGCGAGCTGGGTGGCAAGCTTCTCCCCCAATTTTCTATAAATAGGGGGGGAAGTGAAGTGAAAAAGGGTTCAGCCCGTTAGGCATTTCCTTGGAAAAATTGTTTCCGTGAAGAAAATCCAAGCCGAGGCGCTTCCGAAACGTTTCCGTAACGTTTCCGTGAGGAATTTCGCGAAGGTTTCGACCGTTCTTCGATGTTCTTCATTCGTTCTTCATCGTTCTTCGATCTTCAACGGGTAAGTACCTCGAACCAAGCTTTTCGATTCATTCTATGTACCCGTGGTGGTCCACATTTTGTTTCGTGTATTTTTATTCTCGTTTCATTTAGTTTTTATACCCCTTTTGACGTGCTTAAGCCATTTTATTTAAGTCATTTCTCGCTTAACCTAAAAATAAAATAAATTTCCACCGATAGTTTGAATTGTATTATCCGTTAACTTCGGTTAAAATGAATTCCGACCGTTCGGTCGTGCCGTAACCACGTTGGAAATCAAAAAAGAGGTAAAATAATAATATAATAATCAAAAAACGTCTTTTAGTAAAATAAAGCGGAAAATCAATCGGACGTTTTCTCTTTGGGATTTCTCATTCTTAATTGAATTGACTAATAACTAAAGTGAAACTAAGGCTAAAATCAACTCGCCTAGTCAAGCTCGTCCATAAAAATAGGTTTTTGAAGTTTATCATTTCAATTTCTTACTAAGTAAAATGGATCATTTTCAAGGTCCAACGCCTTAAAATGATCACCTTTTAAGTAGAAAAGAATCACTTGATAAGAAAGAACTACGTAGGTCTGATTTTCTCATCCCAAATTGAGGAATACGTAGGAGCAAAGGGAAACACCCTTGTCGACCACAAAAAGAGAAAAAATATAAAAAGGGTATAAAGGATATAAGGACATAAAAGGGAACGTAAAAATCAAAGTCATGTTTGCACATTCGATTAAAGGCTGCCGTCTCTTGTGACGGATGTGTGGGGTGCTAATACCTTCCCCATGCGTAAATACAACTCCCGAACCTTTCACTTAAAAGTTCGTAGATCGCATCTTTTCCGGTTTTTCCGACGTTTTCCTCAAATAAATGTTGGTGGCGACTCCGCGCGTATTCCTTTGGTGGAACACGCATCCCGCGAGTCACGCGTCACCCTCCCGCCGAAGGGTAGGTTGCGACACCTACTAAAAGGAAATCCAAGCTTAGCCCTAGAGGGGATGGACCTTTTCAGGTTTTGGAGAGGATCAATAACAATGGCTATAGGTTGGACCTCCTAGAAAAGTATGGAGTCAGCATCACTTTTAACATTTCTGATTTAATTCCTTTTGCAGGTGGAGCTGATATTGAGGAGGAGGAACTAACAAATTTGAGGTCAAATCCTCTTCAAGGGGGAGGGGATGATGCAATCCTCCCTAGGAAGGGACCAGTCACTAGAGCCATGAGCAAGAGGCTCCAAGAGGATTGGGCTAGAGCTGCTGAAGAAGGCCCTAGGGTTCTCATGAACCTCAGGGTAGATTTCTGAGCCCATGGGCCAAGGTTGGGTCCAATTATCTTTGTACATATTATATGAGGATGTCATTATATTTGGTCCTTGTATTTAGGGCTCCATAATGTAGGTAGGGTACCCTAGAAATATAGGATTTTTCAGCCCTTGTATTTTAGGGTACCTAGACTAGTTTTTGTATTAGGGGTATTTTTGTAATTTCACATGCACTAAGTGAATATTTGACGTGTGTGTTGGGAAATAAATTTAATTGAATTGGTAGAAGCCCAGTCCAATTAAATTTTAGAGGGAGAGGTGAGCATTTTCTTGCTATACCCCATTGCCACATCATTTCGTCACACTTTGTGCATGTCCTTCATGCTTTACATGCTTCATGATACCTAAGCACACTTAGTAGAGAATCTTGGACTAATGGTCTGAACCATATCTAAAATTCACTAATCATAATTAGTGAAATTTTGACTCCACAAACTCAATTTCAAATTCAAGTGAAATTTGAATAGAAATTCAAATTTCCCTCCAATTTTGAGTGACACTTAGGCTATAAATAGATGCTATGCGTGTGCATTTTTGCAACTTCGATCATTTGAAAATTAAACTTCAGATTTTAGAGCTCTTTTAGAGCAAAAAATTTCGTGCTCTTCTCTTTCTCTCCCTTCATTCATCTCCTTCTTCCTCCAAGCTCTTATCCATGGCCTCCTATGGTGGTGAGCTTCTTCTAGACTCATCTTCTCCTTGAAGTGGCATCTCCTCTCTCTCTTCCTTCTCCATTCCGCTGCCATTCATCTTCCAAGAAGCAAAGGAATTCATTGATGAAGAAGATCCTAGGCCTTCAAGCTCAAATGGAGCTTACAACATGTCTTCCTTCCTTCCCAAGGAAGAAGTGCACTTCCCCCCCTCTAGCTTCTCAAGGAAGCTTTCTTCCTTGCTTCCCAAGGAAGCTACCTTCCTGCTTCTCAAGGAAGCTTCCTATGTGCTAGAGCCACAACATCCATGCTTGTGACATCTAAAGGGAATATACTAAAATGCCTTTGGCATATTCTTGGAATATCCCTTTTAGGTTCACATGAAATGAAAATGAAATTCACAACGTTAGTGACCTAGGCTATAAATAGAAACATGTGTAACACTTGTCCCAACTTTGTTGAATGAGAAACTTATGAGACACACTTCAAAGTTCAACTTCTCTCCTTATTCTCCTTCAATTTCTCTGCCACTCTCTCTCTTTCTCTCTCTCTCTCATTCTCTTCCTCCATTGAAGCTTCCTCTCTAAGCTTCTTATCTAAGGCACTCTTTTGGTGGTGAAGCTTCTTCTTCCATGGCTTATTCTCTAGTGGATGGTGCCTCCTCTCACCTCTTCTCCTTTATCTTTCGCTGTAACTCCATGGCTGAAAATCACCATTGAAGGACCTTATTGAAGCTCAAAGATCAAGCCTCCATAGAAGCTTCTCAACCAAGCTTCCATCACTCATGATTGTCATGTATGAATGCAAAAACTATTTACTGTAGCAATTCGTGGTATCTTTCCTGACAAAGTTAGGGTTGCCATAACTCGTCTATGCTTTCTTTTTAATGCTATCTATAGCAAAGTCATTGACCCTAGAAAATTGGATGAATTGGAGAATGTGGCTTCCATTGTCCTTTATCAAATGGAGATGTATTTTCCTCCATCATTTTTTGACATAATGGTTCACTTAATTGTTCATCTGGCGAGGGAGATCCGGTTGTGAGGTCCTTTTTTTTACGGTGGATGTATCTAGTTGAGCGATACATAAAGTTGTTAAAGGGTTATACCAAGAATCAATACCGACCAGAAATTTTGATTGTTGAAAGGTATGTTGCTGAAGAATGTATCAAGTTTTACTCCCAGTACATTGAAATTGGTAAATCTGTCGTCCTTCTTGAAACTCATCATGGCTGGACACGGGGGGGGGGGGGTAAGGATGCACGAGGATACAATGCTGTCACGATGACTCGGCAGGAGGACTCACAAGCACATCTATATATATTAAACAACATAATAGAGGTGATTCCATACATAGATATTCACAAAAAAAACTCATAACAACGAACCCTAAAATGAACATGATGAGGGTTTTGAAAAAGCACAATAGAACTTTCATTAACTGGTTTAGAGAAACAATATTTGTTGATGAATGTGCTTCCAAAACATTAAGATTGTTAGCTGTTAGGCCAAATCTCAATGTACCCACTTGGAAAGGCAACAATATCAACAATTAATCCTTCTACACCAAGTCTAAGATGATAAAAGTTTGGTGCAGAACAATGGGGTGATTGTTGATGCTAATTCTGATCACTTTTGCAGTGCATTAGACAACATCCCGATTCGAGCATTGTTCAGTTGTGGCAAGTGCACCGGATCATGCAAGTAGTATAAAACGGTAAGAACCGAGTATCGAACTCTCGGGGAACTTGTGTTACTTGGTAAAGCTACTTCAGTAAATAGGTGTCTAGTATCAAAAGAGATGTGTGGATTATGCACAGGTATGTAAACTAACTATTAAAAGGAAAATCACGTGAGTAATGATGTGTAAAGACAAGTAGACAACACGTTGGTCTTCCTAATAGGTGCCTGATTTTAAAAGGATATTCTCTACTTAACAATGCTCATGTGTTCTATGGTGTCTCCTGAAATCCTACACCCCGATTCCTCATGATAGTCTAGCCTAATCCTGATCGGGCATCATCCGCAGATTCCTCTTATTGGACTAAACTCTACCAGAACCGCATTATGACGAACATACAACAACTAGGTTACCGTACCCCGATCCCTCGTGATAATATGATAAACTAGCCCCGTCCTATCAAGTTCTAAGAATTAGACCAGTTTCCATTGTTGAATGATTCTAAAAACACATGCATCTACGTGATCAAGGCAAAACCATGGTAGAATGAAGTTCTGATAGCATAGTGAACACACAAAACATCATTAAATAGATATACAGGTATTTACATGAAGTACCTACAAGGAAGAACCCATAGAGGATTTAGCTCTCCATAACTAGGAAGCTTCCTTTACAACAAATAGAAGAGAAAGATGAAGGATTGAAGAAATACAAGTGGTTAGGATGTCTCCTCCACCTCTAGAATCTCACAATCACTCACAAACTCATCTCAAGCTCTCAGGACGGCTTCCTCTTCAAGCTTGGTTCTATGCAGGTCTTCACACAACAAAATCTCTCAAACTCTCAAGAACTTGGACCTTTCTTGATGTAAGCTCCATTGGAGCTTGTAGGCCTAGGATCTTCTTCATCAATGGATTCCTTTGCTTCTTGGAAGATGAATGGCAGCGGAATGGAGAAAGGAAGAGAGAGAGGAGACGCCACTTCAAGGAAAAGATGAGTCTAGAATAAGCTCACCACCATAGGAGGCCATGGATAAGAGCTTGGAGGAAGAAGGAGATGAATGAGGGGAGAGGGAGAGAAGAGCACGAAATTTTGTGCACTAAATGAGCTTTGAAATCTGAAGTTTAATATTCAAATGATCAAAGTTGAAAAAAATGCACACACATGACCTCTATTTATAGCCCAAGTGTCACACAAAATTGGAGGGAAATTCAAATTTCACTTGAATTTGAAATTGAATTTGTGGAGCCAAACTTTGGAGCCAAAATTTCACTAATTATGATTAGTGAATTTTAATTATGGTTCAGCCCACTAATCCAAGATCAATTCCAAGATTCTCCACTAAGTGTGCTTAGGTGTCATGAGGCATGAAAAGCATGAAGGACATGCACAAAGTGTGACTATATGATGTGACAATGGGGTGTAGTAAGCAAATGCTCACCTCCCCCTCTAAAATTTAATTGGATTGGGCTTCTACCAATTCAATTAAATTTATTTCCAACCACACACATCAAATATCCACTTAGTGCATGTGAAATTACAAAACTACCCCTAATACAAAAACTAGTCTAGGTGCCCTAAAATACAAGGGCTGAAAAATCCTATATTTCTAGGGTACCCTACCTACATTATGGAGCCCTAAATACAAGGCCCAAAAATAATGAAACCTTAATCTAATATTTACAAAGATAAGTGGGCTCGTACTTAGCCCATGGGCCCAAAATCTACCCTAAGGCTCATAAGAACCCTAGGGCCTTCTCTTGCATCTCTGGCCCAATCTACTTGGAGTTTTCTATCCAATGCCCTTGCGGGGTAGGATTGCATCATTTCTCTCTCAAGAAAACCCTAGACATGCAAAAGCTTCAAGAAAAGGCCAAACTCTCCTCCAAAATCTGATTTCAGGCTTAAATAGATGGCTTTGTTCGTGCTTGTGCGCTTAGCGTAATTCTGAACCGCTTAGCGCTTATTAGTTGATTTCGGCTTAACGCGTGCTTTTCTCGCTCTATGGATGGACTGGAGCAGTGTGCTTCGCTGGATGACCCTTCGCTTAGCGCAAATGCACAACTCATCCTTCTTCCAGATTCTTCCTCGCGCTCAGCCGAGGAGTGTTGCGCTCAGCGAATGGTTCGCCAAGCCCGAAGATTGGCTTAGCGAGAGAATGAAAATCAACACTTTACAAACTTGCCTAATTATCCTGAAATTTAGAGAAAAGGATTATTAAACACACAAAATGGCATACTAAGTATTTATTACCTATCTTTAACAAAAAGTAATTACAAAACTACAAAACAACCATAAATTGGAGGAGATTTGATACAATTTACATAAGTTTTATACACAAAAGTTAGTCGTATTCATCGACTAACAACTCCCCCAAATTTACAGTTTTGCTTGTCCTCAAGCAAATATAGAACAACTCACTGGTCCCCAAGTGACAGTAACATGCAGTGACTATGTTCAAAGGTGTATGCATAAAAGTTATTGGATGCATGATAAGAGAATGAAGCCAGGTGCCCTCATCACTTGTCTTTCCCAAAGCATGCAGTTATTCAAAGAGAAGAATAAAATGTATCTTGTACAATTAGATGAAGTTAGGCATAAGACAAATATCAAGGAAAGTAGCTTAAACCACAATCTCATGGCTTCTGTTTCACTCAAGCACAGGTGTTTAAGCTATTCATTAATAACAACTAGCAAGAGATCCAATCTTTGAATTTCATCTCATGTCATCTAGTCAGAAATACATAAATAGAATCAGAAGGACTTTTATAGGCTTGTAGTGAGGTTTGGCTACAAAAATAATTGGTTTTTCTAGGATTCAAAGGCTTAGATTCTAAGAGAGCACAAATCCTAGACTTATCCAAATATTCTTTCCAATACAATTAGCTTACTCACTAGCCTTTCACTTTAATTTTGCTTTTGACCTTATTACAACAACACATATTTTCTTTGATTGTTTTTTTTTAACAAAACTTATTTATTGTGTGTGTTGATGCTTTACCTTTTTGTTTGCATCCCACTCAGCTCCACTCCCCCAAATTTGGGGTAAGTTTGCCTTAACCCATATGCTCTCCTAGAATCTAAACAAGGTATCCAAAGGTAATTATTTAAGTTCAAGGTTCAATTTTTGAAAATGTAATTCAGCTCTCAGAGGGTGCAAAGGATACAATTATAATTCAAGGTAGGCTTTTTGGTCAATTGGCTTGTATATACACAATCATGGCCTTCATCATGTCCTCATTCATACATTTCATTCTAGATTCCAGAGATTGATGCAAAGACCATTACTCAAAGCTAGTCGTTCACTCACGATTTAAGATCACACTCTCATTGGTTATGGTTCAAGCTTTTCTATCTCAATCAACTTGTCTATTGACTAACAATTCTAATTGCAAGTTCACATTCTTGTTCCTTCTTTGTCTAACATACATACTTGCTCAATCTTATGAAAAGAAACACAAACTCCATCATAATCATGCATTTAAACCAAAATCAATTCATACACCAATTTTCACAAAAAGATAAAAGTGTTTCACTACATTATCATCAAAATCAAGTCAAACTGTTCCATATGCTTCAGGATAAGCATACCAACTAACCATAAATAAAAACATCAGTGTATATAAACATTAACCAAAATCACTAAAAACTAATGTACTTAAACTATAATCATAATAATAACAATCCAAAAAGCATAATCAGAAATTTAGAATTCTTGTGACTGGTCCTATGTGTCTTGTGTCTGAACATCCTCCTCATCTGTCAGGTGAAGTACTGGAGTAGCTGGAGGAGAAGTGTTCAGAGTCAGGACTGGAGTGGTTGGGTCCTCTGGTATCTCTAGTATAGGAGTGGAGGGGTCTGCTGCATGCTGAGGTGAGGATAGGTCCACCACTGGTGTGGGTGGATCTGATGCGACCTCTCGAGACCTCTCAGGAGAAGCAGTAGCTTCCTGTCTAACCTGTGTCTCACCTTCCTCCTCTTCTACCATGAATGGCTTTAGAATGGTGGCCTCGGATGATTCATCCTCCACATGCTATGGCACCTGGGCTGTGGGACCTTCGTCTTCCCTGTGAAGAGAAGGTTGGGCCCCAGGCCAGGCTACCCTTTCTAAAAACTGCTCAATGGAAGGAATGGATCCTGGAGGTGCCACCACCTGTAAACTCTAAAGTAAAATAATTTGTCCCTGATGAATGCTCTGAAGCATGGCTTCAAAGCACTGAGAATCACCTGAGCTGGGACTGAAGGAGCTGCTGAAGTGGATGCTGGAGTAGGAGCTGCAGATATGGAAGGAAGCTCAGCTGGCCTCGTCCTCTCCTTTCTAGCCCCTTAGATAGAAACTGTCAGATCCTCAAGATTCCAACAGTTCTTCCTGATGTAGGCCAAGTTAATGACTGGGCTCAGGCACTCAAAAGTAAGGCTGTCAGAGACAACCCTTCTAGCTCTACATAGGGCAGTGATTAGAGCAGGAAACCCAAGTCTAGAAGTGTTAGACTGGGCTATAGAAGTCATCTGGCAAAAAATAAGAGCTCCTATGTTCATGTCCATGCGAGAGACTAGGCCAAAGATCAACCTAGCTCTGTCCATTATCAGATCAGAGGTATGTGATGTGGGGGCCAAGTTGGAGTATGAGAGAACACTCCACACCTGTGCTAACATAGTCAAATATTTCCTGAGAATCCTCCCAGGATGGCCCTCAGCGTTCAAGAGGAACCCTCGGCCTGGTATGCACAAGGCAGCCTCAATCTCTCTGTAATCTGTGGGCAGCCTGCAGTATCTAGAGTATGTGGGTAAAGTCTCACCCTCTGCCAACACTACAGGTGTCTCTAAGAATGTGTTGAGGCTGTCAGCATCGATCTTCACTAGATGTCCTTTGACCCTGGCTTTCTTTGGTGAAGGGCCCTCATAGCTGTATAGGTTTGCATAAAACTCTTTCACCAAAGCCAAATCTATGCTTCCACCGACCAAATTGGTGAGGCATTTATGGAAATTACACCTCTCCAACTCAGTCTTAAAATCATCCAACTTGGTGTGGTGGAGCTCCACCTTCCTCTCAAGCAAGATGTTTCTCCCTAGGACATTATTCGTGTACCGGTTCCAAGCATCTAAGGAGTGAAATCTCCTTGTATCATATTATGTTGTGGGTCTTGAACCGATACTCTTGCGTTTCCTAGAAGCCATCTGCAATTAAAGGAACCAAACAGTTAATCAGAACCCAAGTTATTCAAATTCAAAAACTGAAAAAGGCACTAGTGGCTTAGTGAGACATGGTCCACATAGCCGGCCTTCACAAAATACACACTAACGCTTAGCGACAAGTGTGGTCGCTTAGCGGATGTTGTAGAATTTCAACTTCTCCATAATTGGCTTAGCTGGCGACTGCCCGCTAAGCCTAACTGTTGCTGCAAGGATATGCGCTAAGCTCCTCAAGGTTCACGCTTAGCGGCACCATACACATCAAAAAGTGCACCGGATCGCACAAGAAGTATAAAATGGTAAGAACCGAGTATCGAACTCTCGGGGAACTTGTGTTACTTGGTAAAGCTACTTCAGTAAATAGGTGTCTAGTATGAAAAGAGATGTGTGGATTATGCACAGGTATGTAAACTAACTATTAAAAGGAAAATCATGTGAGTAATGATGTGTAAAGACAAGTAGACAACATGTTGGTCTTCCTAATAGGTGCCTGATGTTAAAAGGATATTCTCTACTTAACAATGCTCATGTGTTCTATGGTGTCTCTTGAAATGCTAAACCCCGATTCCTCTTGATAGTCTAGCCTAATCCTGATCAGGCATCATCCACAGATTCCTCTTATTGCACTAAACTCGACCAGAACTGCATTATGATGAACATACAACAACTAGGTTGCCGTACCCCAATCCCTCGTGATAATACGATAAACTAGCCCCGTCCTATCAAGTTCTAAGAATTAGACCGGTTTCCATTGTTGAATGATCCTAAAAACACATGCATCTACGTGATCAAGGCAAAAGCATGGTAGAATGAAGTTCTGATAGCACAGTGAACACACAAAACATCATTAAATAGATATACATGTATTTACATCAAGTACCTACAAGGAAGAACCAACAGAGGATTTAGCTCTCCATAATTAGGAAGCTTCCTTTACAACAAAGAGAAGAGAAAGATGAAGGATTGAAGAAATACAAGTGTTGAGGATGTCTCCTCCACCTCTAGAATTTCACAATCACTCACAAACTCATCTCAAGCTCTCAGGACGACTTCCTCTTTAAGCTCGGTTCTTTGTAGGTCTTCACACAGCAAAATCTCTCAAACTCTTTGGAACTTGGACCTTTCTCTCTCTAGAAAACCCAAGACATGCAGAAGCTTCAAGAAAAGGCCAAACTCTCCTCCAAAATCTGGTTTCAGGCTTAAATAGGTGGCTTTGTTCATGATTGCGCGCTTAGCACAATTCTAAACCGCTTAGTGCTTATTAATGGATTTTGGCTTAGCGCGTGCCTTTCTCGCTCAGCGGATGGACTGAAGCAGCGCACTTTGCTGGATGACCCTTTGCTTAGCGCAAATGCACAACTTATCATTCTTCCAGATTCTTCCTCACGCTCAACCGAGGAGTGTTGCGCTCAGCGGATGGTTCGCTAAGCCAGAAGATTGGCTTAGCGAGAGAATGAAAATCAGCACTTCACAAACTTGCCTAATTAACCTAAAATTGAGAGAAAATTATTATTAAACACACAAAATGAACGTACTAATTATTTATTACCTATCTTTAACAAAAAGTAATTACAAAACTACAAGACAACCATAAATTGGAGGAGATTTGATACAATTTACACAAGTTTTATACACAAAAGTTAGTCATATTCATTGACTAACAAGCATCCATGCCATACTTTGGAGTGATTGAACAAATCTGGGAGGTTGATTACAATGAATTTAGAGTGCTTGTTTTTAAGTGTAAGTGGATCAATGGCAATACCGGTGTCCGTCAAGATCAATTGGGATTTACTTTAGTAGACCTAAATAAGGTGGCTTACATGGATGAACCTTTCATTATGGTAGAACAAGCAAGATAGGTGTTTTATGTCTAAGATCCATGCAATTCAAGATTTTCAGTGGTTCTACAAGGAAGACCCAATGGTTTCAATCACCCACATGATGATTCAATGCTTGACATTTGTGAGACACCAGCTTTTTCCATTAGACTGCCTTTTATGAATAAGTCACATGATGTTGATGATGCACATGCAAATCATAATGATCATGATGAAAGATTATGGGAGAACATTTCGACATAACTACATTCAATCAAAGTAATGTACAACTTATTGTGTTATTTTTTTAAAATTTATTAATGTTCATATTTCTAGTTTATTATGTATATGCTATTTGTAAGTCCTTATGATTAATGAATTTGTTTTATTTTCATAGGCTCGTGGAAACACCACCAGGGCCCCCTCCGCAATCAGATGGTCAGTCAAAGGCTATGTCTAGGAAGACTAGACAATCCACAGGGCTAAGAAGGTTGACTTTAAGAACCTTGGATTAGCCCAAACCAACGGTTAATGTCGATGATGCAACTGGGCAAGGATTAGGCCCCATAAAGAAAAGTTCCACAACTATCTTGGGGTCGTAGCTAGAAAAAAGATTCCAATTGTACATAACAATTGGAAAGATGTACCGGAATCGCTAAAGGACCTAGTATGGGATGACATTTTGGTAAGTCAACTTAACATTGAGGTGTATTTTTTTCTGGTAACAAAATTTGAAAGCTCTGACATTATGTAACTATTACAAAACAATCTGTTATGCAAGCCAAATTTGATATCCCAGAAGCATCGAATGCGAAGAAAAAGGTCATGTCAACTGTGGCCACTAGATGGAGGCAATTTAAATCTTCCCTCACCACTAAATTTGTCTATGCTAACTCTGAGGGGTAACATAAACATGATCCTTCGGTAAAATATGGTATAGAACCACAAACTTGGGAGGAATTTGCTGCAACCCGCAAAACCCCTAACTAGAAGGTTAGATGTGCATGTGTTTGACTTCAACTATGTATTTTTCATTATCATGCCATTTGAATTGTTTTGATTCAAATAATATATGCTACATGACAAGGAATCATGAAAAAGATGCAGGAAATTCAAAAATACAATGACTGTCCCCATTTACTGTCTTGTGGGGGATATGATTTGCTTGAAAAAAAGCTATTAGATGAGAAAATTAAGAAAGGAGAACACGAGGCAATGATGACTGAGAATACACCATAGATTGAAGACCCCCAATCTCGCATTGAAAGACATGTTAAGTGGAAATTGGCACGCACAAAGAAATATGGGCAGATGACATCTCAAGTGGCACAAGAAATATCATTAACTTGGCTGAGATAATTGGAAGCCTTCAGGAAGAGTGGAGAAATGAGACTAAGGAAGAAGTCAAGAATGAGATTGGAGAAGAAAAAAAAACGAAGTCTAGAGAAATTGAAATAGGAGTTGAAGGAGGCCATCAAAATTGAGTTTTTGCAAAGGAGATCCCAGTCCTCACCCCCGATTGAGCCAGATATACATGTGTTAGGTGCACACATGAGCACAAAGGGGAGCAATGCTGAAACTACTATGAACCCATCCAGGGAAGAACATGTTGCTCATGTGATACCAACTATGGGGTTGTATGTGCAATGCCAGCATTCTACACACTTGGTGGCCTTGGGAAAATATATGAGGAGGGTCTACCATACATAGCATGGCGTATGCAGATGATATCGTAAGGGTTAGTGTTGAAAAGTTATTGATGGTGACACTCAAGTCCCATTGTCGATGTTAGAAATTCAGTATGTCAGGCAGGCCCTTCACACGTTCATTGCATGGCTGACACCTCTTGTAAAATTGGTATTAGAAGAGGTAATTTTGATTTTGTTTAACATATATTAAGACATTTGTACACACACACACACACACACACACACACACACACACACACACATATATATATAAATTAGTTACTAACATTAGTTTAATTTTTGTTTTCATTAACCATATAGGATTTAGCTATTACTCCAAATAAAGTGACTGAAGCTATTCAAAGGTCGAATGATGTTGCTATAGATGATGTGGAAGCAATGTCTTCCAAGATTATTTTGATGATGCCAAAGAATCAAGAGTTAAGCAAATTCCAAAAATTCAAGAATCAAGTTTCAAGAATCAAGATTCAAGAGTCAAGAACCAAGTTTCAAGAATCAAGATTCAAGAATAATCAAGATCAAGATTCAAGACTCAAGATTCAAGAATCAAGAGAAGACTCAATCAAGATAAGTACTAAAAAAGTTTTTCAAAACATTGAGTAGCACAAGAAGTTTTCACAAAATCATTACCAAAGAGTTTTTCTCTTTGGTAATCGATTATCAGAAGATAGTAATCGATTACCAGTGTTTTAAAACGTTAAGATTTCAAATTTCAAGAGTTACAACTTATGTTTAAACAATTTTAAGGTATTTTAAACTTGTGTAATCGATTACTAGAGCTTCTAAACATTTTAATTTTCAAAATTCAAAATGAAGAGTCACATCTATTGATGTGTAATCGATTACACCTTAATGGTAATCGATTTCCAGTGATTGATTTTGAAAAATACATTTCCAAAAGTCACAATTCTTTAAGTGACTTGTTTCTGAAGATTCTTTCAAAAGTCACAACTTTTTAAGTGACTAGTTTTAAAGAAATTGCCAAGAGTCACAAGCTTTGACTTGAGTCATCAAGAGATTATAAATATGTGACTATGGAATGAGTTTCAATAATCATTAATCATCAACCATCAATCATCTTTGAATCATCTATTTTTTCAATCTTTACAACATCATCTCTCAACATCTTTCAATCAATCTTTCAATATCTTTCTACAGAATTTTCTGAGTCATTTCTCTTCATCTTTTTAAAAGTTTTTGATCAACACTTTCTCTTCCAAGAAAAGTTCTTTGTTCAAAAAATTGTGCTATTCATTTTTTTCATTCTCTTCTCCCTTTGCCAAAAGAACGAGGGACTAACCACCTGGATTCTTTTGTGTCTCTCTTCTCCCTTACAAATGATTCAAAGGACTAACCGCCTAAGAATTCTTTTGATTCTTCCCTTCCCCTTAAGCAAAAGATTTCAAAGGACTAACTGCCTGAGATATCTTTTGTTTCCCCTTTACAAAGACTCAAAGGACTAACCGCCTGAGAATTCTTTGTCCCAACACATTGGAAGGTACATCCTTTGTGGTACAAGTAGAGGGTACATCTAGTTGGGGATTGTTATACTGAGAACAAAAGAGGGTACATCTCTTGTAGATCAGTTCAAGTGGAGGGTACATCCATTTGGTTATTCAAAGAGAACAAGGGAGGGTACATCCCTTGTGGATCTTTGGCTTGTAAAGGATTTTACAAGGTTGAAAGAAATCTCAAGAACCACAGGTTGCTTGGGGACTGGATGTATGCACAGTTTGTGGCCGAACCAGTATAAATCTTGTGTTTGTCTTCTTCTTCTCTACACTCTTTAATTTCTGATGTGTACTTTTAATTGTTTCTTTTACTTTTGGTTAAGTTTCTATTTCAGTTCTTTACTTTCTTAACTTAGTAGTAAAAACCTAATTGAATCTAGTAACATTAAGAAGGTTAATTTTTTAATTTGTCAAGACACGTTAATAATTAATTCAACCCCCCTTCTTAATTATTCTGAGGCCACTTGATCCAACAGATGACCCCTTGCGTGAGTTGATTAAGAGCTTGTATGACATTTACGAGAAGCCTGTTCAGTTGTCGTGGGATGCGACTAAATTTGGGATTCCAAATGTAGATGCGTCCTTGTTCCTAACATATGCTAATGTCAATGAAATAATATCAAGTGACAAATGTTTGAACATAGCTATACTACAGTTGCGGATGATGTAAGTAAATTCCATATCATTGACTAATAAATCCATATTCCTGAGCTATATACATCATGTTAAATTTTCTTTTCAAATGTTCAAAATAGGTTTATGGATGAATGGAGTTCTAGCATGGGTCATGGTTCGGTGTAGGGATTCCTTGAGCCTCAGTCGATACACAATGCAAAGGATAAACATGGTCAATGTCAAGATTACATTGAAAGAATGGTTAAGGAGTCCCAATGAAAGGTCTACCTAGGAGCTTATTTGAATCAGTAAGTAATATTTATGATATCTCTGTAAAGAATGTTTGTGTTATTGATACCTAATTATTGTCGAATTCAGGGCCCATTAGCAGTTGGTTGTTTTGTGTCCTACAAACAATGTTGTTGTGTGGTTCTATTCGTTGTGTAAGAAGCTTGATGTTCACATCAAAGCTGCAATTAACAAGTTTTATATTATAAGTCATTTAATGTATTTTAAATGTGGATACATAAATAGTTTTGTCCTCATTTGTACATCCAAATCTTTCTATGCAGTGCATTGAAGACATTAAAGACTACTTCTGACGGTAAAATTGATCAACCTACACATCTGTGATTGAAGTGAAGGTTAGTCATACAATCAATGGTTATTTATGACTGTTGATGTTGTGTAACATCTGAATTGTAAGATTGAATTATTTTTCATATTGAATGTAGAGTCACGTTCAAAGCGAAGGCCATGAGTGTGGCTATTATGTCATGCATTGGATGTAGAACATAGTGAGTGGGGAGTTGAAGAATGAATGGAGCATGGTATATTTACTTTTGTATAAAAATTACTTGAGTAACACTTTTTATTCCTTTGTGAAATGAAAATTACTAATTTTAATATTTTATAATTTGTAGTGGTTTGGTGATGACACACCACTAGACATCGAGACCATGACAACAATATGCAAAAAATGGGCAGTATATTTTTTAAGAGTTAAAAGCATCCAATGTAGAAAGATTTGGATGAGATTCGAACAAGCACTATTGTGTATTTGATGTCTTTCTTTAAATGTTATAAACAATTTTGTAGTTGTAATGACTATTATTTGAGATAAAAATACATATTTGTTTATTTCATTTTGGTATGCACCAAAAGATTTGGACAATGCATTGTATTCGCAATGGGTATTTGCTACGACAGGATATGATTTTTTTGTGCAACCAAGCTGGCCATTTTTGCAAGTGTTTGTCAAGGTATGGATTTTGATACTCCTGATGATAGCACAATTTATTTAGTCTAATATCAGGTGTTGTGGGGGGTATATAACATCACTTTGGAGTAGTAAGAGCACCTAAAAATCATTATTTCTTGTGGATTCATGATGGGCAAGTGGATTCTTCTGAAGTCAAAGTGAGACTTTTACCTGAAAATGATTATTGCTTGTGTTTCAACTTTGTCATCATTGGTGTCTAAATGTGTTTGTTAATTGTCGCAACAAGTCTGGAACTTCTACACAACCACTAGTTACATCAACTGATGTGGAGCACCTTGGAAATAGTTTTTGGAGGCTTCTTTCACAACAAGAGATGTCGTAGATAAATTCCAAATTGTTGCAGAGAAAGTTGTTATTGAACTTGACATTGCTGTCATATTTTAATCTGTGTATCCCATTGTAGAAGGTTATTCCCATCCTTTGTGCTATTGGTTTCAGTTGGAAGCTATGGTCACCAATGATTCTAGGGATGGAGAAATACAAGTATAATGCTATGGCTCACACTTTTTCAAATTAGACGGTGTTTACTATTATGCCTAATAGGAATTGCTATTACTACTATTGTTTTTTTACCTTAATGATTTGTTTTCCATGTTTTAATATTTGTTTTGTGTTCTTATGTTTAGGGTGTCATTTCTGAGGTTCTTGAGATCATAGTTAGATAAGTTTGTCGAGACGAGGCAACTTTAAACCTTGATAAATTTTTATTTTTTTATTCAAGTGTGTTGTTTGTTGGTTTTTTAGGTGAAGTTTTATGTTTTTGGTACAAGGAGACAAGCCTAAGGAGTTGGTTTTGTCTTTTCAGTATTTCCATTTTCTGGGATTTTAATTTATATGCCTAATTGCATTTTATTAATAATTTTTCTCTTCCTTACACAATAATTAGTATGTTTAGTTCTGCACAATACTAATGGGGTTTTTATGGTACTTTTCTGATTGTGATATTTCATGTGAAGCAAAAGGGCAGAGGAAAATGTTGTCAAAAATTGTTTTTTTTTTCGGTCATACTTTTGCCTTATGGCTCTACCACTATCACCTCACCATTTTTGGGTTTGGTTGCTCAAACAGTCTTTTTGGATTCTTAAGTTTTGCATAGGAATAGTAATAATGTTTGTATCCTTTAACAGTGCATGTACCATATAGTTTTCACATCATACCATTACCAATATGTTACTTTATCCATTAGTCCATTGAGAACACAACCCATAACAATTAAGTCTTACTTTTTGGGTTCTTACTTTACAGCAATTACTACTCATTAGATTTCCATCTTCGTTTTTGTTGTTATAAGCAAAAACTAAACATTAAAAATTGGTCCTCTCTTTGACAAAGTATGCTTATTCTTCTATGTGTATTCATTTGCCAACACTCACAAAAGGTGAACATGCTAGTGAGACAGATATGGGAGGGCTTAGAACAACAACTTGTGAACAAACCCCATTTACAGAATCCCATCAATGGAGCTAAGAAGGTTCCTAGAGCTGTTGGAAATGGCAAAGGTCCACCACCACCACTACCACAACAGGAACTACCACAAAACCAAACTTCACCTCAGGCAAGGAACAACAGGAGAAGAAGGAGTAGAGGTGAAGGAAGAAAATTTGATCAAGGAGATATTTTGATGAGACCTATTGTGACTAGAGGTGTTGAAAATGGAAGCATCATGTGTGGTGAAAAAGATATGAGTTACCCTACTTCAAGCAAGTCTTTGAGCTTTGCTTCTAGACCTGGCTATGGACAAGTTGGAAGAAAGTGCATTGTGAAGTCTAACCACTTCTTTGCATAGTTACCATACAAGGACTTGAACCAGTATGATGTAAGGCTCGTTTTGCTTGCTTGGTCTTTATGAGACTAGTATAGCCTTGTGCAAGGAAAAATTAAGTTGGGGTTATGTGACTTATTGTGAGTGACTCAGAAAACAACTGTAGCCCTTTAAGGAAGTGTTTAAGTTCTTTTATGTGTTGTTCAATTGCATAAAGATTTGTTTTTGGTGTCCTTTTTCCTAGTAGTAACATTTATGACTCCTTAAAAATTTGGCCTGAATTTTTGTTCTTATTGTTTGTTGCCTTTGTCGTGTTTTGTAGGTCAATATTACAGCTGAAGTGTCTTCCAAAGCAGTGAACAGGTCCATTATAGCAGAACTAGTGAGGCTGTATAAAGAGTCTGACCTTGGGATGAGGCTTCCAACATATGATGACACAAAAAGTTTGTACACTGCAGAGCCACTTCCTTTTTCATGGAGAGAGTTTAAGATAAAGGTTGTTGATGATGAAGATGGAGTTAATGGATCCAAGTAAGATTTAGTATTGGATAGTAATTCCATACTTCTATTTGGCTTCAAAACATAAACATGATGGACTGTATGTGTGTGTGTGTGGGTGTATGTGTGTGCGTGTGTAAGCATTTGAATTAAGTTCAATTTCCAACTGACACTTGCACCATTTTTAGAAGGGAAAGAGAATATAGAGTGGAGATCAAGTTTGTTGGCAGGTCAAATTGGCATAATAATTGAGAAACACTCCAAATTGTTGACATTGTATTTAGAGAGCTATCATCTAAGAGGTAGTTTTGCAAAATAATTGAAAGAAAATGTGAAACTTGAAGTTTTTTTTCTTCCCACAGCTTCATTTTCTAAAGGTTTTTCCCAATTGGGAGGTCCTTCTTTTCACCTGAAATTAGAAGACCACAATGGCTTGGAGAGGGTTTGGAATCGTGGTGTGGATTTTACCAAAGCATAAGGCCTACTCAGATGGGTCTTTCCCCCAATATTGGTATATTATTACTCACCATAGATATCATTTTATATTCATGCTTTTATTACAAATAAACTATAAAAAAGTATTTAGTATTATTTGTGAACATAAAATGATATTAGATATATGCCTCGCCATTAATAAATGGATTGGGTTGTTATTGCAATGGTAAAACCAATTTAACATTATCATTTATTTACTGAATATTTTAATATACAAAAAACAAAGCCAACTCAACACAGTGTCCGCCAACTTAGAGGGTTAAGGTTGACCCTAAATCTTCTTGCTTGTGGTAGTTCAAAGGTCTTTGTATTGCTTTTGTACTTTTTCTTTTTATCTTGTTGGTTCCACATAATAATGATTGAATATTTTTGTTTTATCATCTGCAGGAACTTCATGACAATGTTAAGGAAAAACTTTCTCAGTTTTGTCATGTTTCGGTAATATCATATAAACATTCTCAGTTTTAACTATGATTACTCTTTCTCTCACTAATCATTGATACGTAGTAGTTGTCTACAACTTAAATATCATGAAAGTGGGAAAGAAAAGAATTGTTTACCCCAAGTTGGTCAGAAGGTAGTGTACGTTGATATTACAATGATCTGTTTTCAAACAGTTGTGAAATGCAATAATTTTTCCTTGTTTTTGAAAAAATAAAGGGAAATGCTAATATTTTTAATAGTGATTTATAACAATATTATTTTTGCTCAACTCTTTGGTCCAATTTAATTTAAATTATGAAATTCCTAGGTATGTGCTATTCCTGTTTAGTGCGAAATTTCATGCAATAATTATTACTACTGGTCACTATGTCAGCTAATACTTGAATGATACAGAAAATGATAAATGGGATGACTGTCAGCCCGTGGGCATGCATAAATTTTTCACGAAGCGTACAAGACAGTGTTGCTCACACTTTTTGTACTGAATTAGTCCAAATTTGACAAGTATCTGACATAGTAGATTTCCAGCTATTATGTTTTTTAGTGTTTGAAGTGGGGACAAATGCACTATATATTGTTTTTTTGTTGTAGGAATTTAATCCAGAGCCTGTTATCCCCATCTACAATGCCAAATCGAAACACGTGGAGAAAGCTTTGAAGCATGTTGACCATGTCAACAAACAAAAGGAAAGGAATTGGAGCTTTTGTTAGCAATATTGCCCGACAACAATGGTTCTCTCTATGGTATGCCCCCTTAAATTATAATAAAAGTACATGCTATATAAAGTTGTGATTGTCATTTACTTCAATTGTTGTGACATATGTAACCTATGTTCTGAGTTAATTGTAAATATTCATAATTTCATATAATTATATTTTGTTTTCAGGTGATCTCAGGCGTATTTGTGAAATAGACCTTGGTTTAATTTCTCAATGATGAATGACTAAGCATGTCTTTAAGATCACTAAGCAATATTTGGCTATGTGTCTTTGAAAATCAATGTGAAGGTTTGTTTTCTCACAAATCTCAGTGACATGAAATAGCTATTTCCTTTAAGTCTACTATCAATTTCTTCCAATTTATTTTTGATCAATTTCTTCCAATTGACTGACAACTGTCCATCCTTTTTGGTTTTCTTCACCATTATTGCATGCATAAATTTTTGTGCATAAAAATCGTGTGTACTGGTTATAAGTTGTTGGCAAGTCAAGTCTTTCCTACCTTTTGTATTGGTTGGATTATCTCTACCAACCCGTTCATAGTTAAATTATAATTTTGGCACAAGGTGTAATGAGTTGGTTAACTGACTTGCACCGGAAATCCTAAACAAGGATGAGTTGGTTCTTCTGAGTATCAACTTTGACTTGATCCAATGAATTTTTTTTGTCCAAATATCATACTAACAAGAAATTAAGGAATTTCATAATGGATGGTAAAATCTATGATCTATTGAAATTCTTAAGATTGAATGTCTAGTGATTTCTGATATATATTTTTTTGCTATTTGGTCATTATATGCAGCCTTACCCTTGATGTAGGTAGTGAGGGAGAAAAATAGGAATTGAGATTCAAAATAATTAGATATTTGATTGATATAGTATGTTGATAACTTGATACTAAATATGGAGCCTATGGTCTTATTTTTATTAGAGTATAAGAGTATATTTTATTTTTATACTCAAAATAAAGAGCACTACAGAGTAAAATATACTCTAATAATTTTATATACTAATAACCAGGTCAATAACAATTGTGGTGTCATTAAGACAAGATGAAGCCCACTAATATAGTATGATGATGACAACTACAAACCATAGTTACTACTTACTAGGTTTGTAGGACTCAGGCCTTATGAAATATTGGTATCGAGGGGTTATACATAGTCAATACGCTTAGGTATGCTACCAATAATTACATCGGCTAGGTTCATGTTTGGAGAGGTTATTGGTACTGATAGGATATCTACATTTCCAACCATATAGAGATCACATAAGCCAAATCATAATCATTATCAGGATCATTGTAGAGTATATACTATACACTATCCAATAAAGCAATATATAGGGAGTTCAATTGACAATAAAGACACCCCTTCCTCTAAATTGAAGAGCTTAACAACCCCATCCAAAGCCAAGAGCACTTAGCGCCTAATCTAGCTCTAATCCAACAGGCTTTTCTATCTAATGAAGCTTGCACCCAATGGATTTGGTGATGATTCCATTACAATCCGACAACAAGAGCTCCTCATTGTTGACCTTGACGTCTTTCTTTCATGCCTTCATCACAAACATATTGTTCACTAAAATGCATGCAATGGTATCCATCCTTGTGGACCTAGTAATGGGTTCCACTCTGCTCTATGGATATTGTTGGAATTATTTGACTTCATTGGTATGTTTCCAACTACTAATTAATCATCATTTGACCTCTTCTTAATGAAGATGGGAGGTAGAAACATCATTCTGGTTAATGGTGTAAGCTGTTGTGTTGGCATTGGTTAGTGACATACCAAGTATAAGATTTGGAGCGGATGCTACCCATCTTGAAAATGGGGAAGACTCCAGCCCTTCATTACCAGCTGTAAGCTTATGATCCATTTGTCTTGATTTTTTAATTTTGCAGTAGTTCTTGAGGGTTTTGATAGCTGATATATATTGTTGAATATGTAGGTAGTAGCATCTCAACACCGACCTGAACTGACAAAATAAGTTGGTTTAGTGTGTGAAAGAACTCATACAAGATTTCTACAAAATGTGGCATGACCTTGTTTGTGCCTTAGTTAGTGGTGGTATGATTCGGTAATACAAGAAATATGACCTCCTAGCTCTCTAATTCTTAATTTTGTTTTTGTCATTTCATAATAATGTTTTTATTATTTAAAATTAATTAATTTTTTTAAAAAAATTACATTCTAAGACGGTGGTTAGCTAACGACCATCTTAGAAGGCCACGTATTTCTAAGACAACTTTTTATGAAACCGTCATCAAAAGTCTTAACTTTTGACGATGTTAGCAAGGGGCCAACCACCTTAAGAGCTATTGGACTAAGAACCATTCCAAATTGAGTGAAACAACAGAGAGAACAACCACCAAAATTGAGGATTTTTTTTTTGTAATTGGCAATTTACTTGTAATTGGACCCTTGAATGTTTACCTTCCTTCCTTTCAAATTTTCTAACAAAAAGGCCTTTCATTGGAACCCTAAATGTGGTCATCCGAACACTCTTTGGATCTGCCTAGTTTATATTTTTTGCACTTTAATTTCTTGCTTACTTTCATAGCTTATTTTCTTTATTATTCATGCCTAGTGTCATACCCTAATTTCGTCCGGGGACCATTGTTTGACCGCTTCGAGGTACTTGGCACCCTTTGTTGCATAATATGTGAAGTTACGTGACATGCAGGAGATCAAAAGGAAGTATTTTTACACAATCCATGAGATTCCGTAACATGCCGGAAATCAAAAGGAAGCATTGTTACGCAATCTGTGAGGTTCCGTAACATTCCAAAAGCCAAAAAAGAAGTAATTACGTGACCCGTAAGGTTCTGTAACCTTACGGAAAGAAAATAAGTATCGTTACGAAATTCGTAAAGTTTCATAACAATACGGAAAAAGAATGAGGGGGGTGTACTTAGTAAAAAAAGGGGATGCAAATAGCAACCAAGCCCACTTGGGCCTTCCAGGATGTTCCTCCAGAAGGCGGTTGCTTCTGGAGGAAGCAACCTGGCTCGCCTGGGCGAGCTGGGTGGCAAGCTCCTCCCCTATTTTCCTATAAATAGGGGGAGGAGTGAAGGAGAAAGGGGTTCAGCCCTTCTGGTATTTCGGGATCACTTAAAATTAGCGAGAAAAATTGTTTCTGTGAAGAAAATCCAAGCTGAGGCGCTTCCGTAACGTTTCCATGGGTGATTTCGCGAAGATTTTCAACCGTTCTTCGTCGTTCGTCATTCGTTCTTCGTCGTTCTTCAGTCTTCAACCGGTAAGTTCCCAAAATCGAACTTTTCAATTCATTCTATGTACCCTTGGTGGTCCCCATTTGTTTCACGTACTTTTATTTTCATTTCATTTACTTTCTGTACCCCCTTTTGACGTGCTTTAGTCATTTACTTAAGTCATTTTCTCGCCTAATAAAAAAATAAAATAAATTTCCACCGATCATTTGATTTGTAATATACGTTAATTTCTGTATATGTAAATTACCACTTGTTTTTCTTTTCGTTTCATGCATGCGCATTGCATCATTCATATCGGAGCCTTGATTCACCCCTTTTTAGGTAAATGATGGGGACAAATCAAATCGGAAAAAGATTCTATCAAGTCAAGATTAAGGGCCTAGATGTCACCACCCTTAAGGAGCAGGGACGGTTGATGGGACCCCCCCAAAGGCAAGCCTTTCGCAAAGTGTACGGAAAGATTTTAGATTTGATCACAGCGGAGGTATTTACAGAAGCCGTTGTATCCCTCACCCAATACTATGACCAGCCGTTGAGATGCTTCACGTTTGGGGACTTCCAAATAGTACCGACTGTTGAAGAATTTGAGGAGATTCTAGGATGCCCTCTTGGGGGAAGAAAACTGTATCTTTTCTCCGGGTTTCTTCCCTCCTTGAGCAAGATTGCAACTGTGGTCGGAGATTCGGCGAGAGAGTTGGATCGTATGAAGCAAACTCGAAACGGCGTAGTGGGCCTACTGCGGAAATACTTGGAAGGCAAGGCAAGGGATATGGCGAATCAAGAGGAGTGGGTCCCGTTTGCAGATATACTAGCTTTGCTAATCTTTGGGGTTGTTCTCTTTCCAAATATGGACGGTTTGGTGGACCTAGCCGCTATTGATGCTTTCCTTGCATATCACCATAGCAAGGAGAGCCCGGTGGTAGCTATCTTGGCGGACTTATTTGATACATTTGACCGAAGGTGTGAGAAGAACAGCGCACGGATTATCTGCTGCTTACCCGCTCTTTGTGTGTGGTTGGTTTCGCACCTATTCCAACAAGACATAAGGCACCCGTGTCTGCTCCAAAGTTATCACTCGTGCGTCGAAAAGAGAAGAGTAGATTGGGACCAATACTTGGCTGGGATAGGAGGCAGAACAATCAACTGGTTTCCTCGATGGAAGGAAGGAAAGGAGGGAGTTCTCTTCTCATGTGGGGACTACCCAAACGTTCCATTGATAGGGACGAGGGGTTGTATTAACTATAATCCCGCACTTGCTATAAGACAGTTAGGGTACCCCATGAGGGGAGCACCGACGGAAGAGAGCCTCTCGCATTTCTTTGTGAGGGATTTTGGCGCGCAAAGTTTCAAGATTGTACAAAGAGTCCACAAGGCGTGGGAAAGCCCGTTAAGGAAAGATAAAGAACTTAGGGGCATCCGTAATGGCATCATCGGTGGTTATCATGAATGGCTAAGAGTTCATACACGAGGGTTAGATTGGCTCTCCAAGTTGAAAATTATCAACGAGGAGAACTTCGAAGCTCCGAAAGAGGATGAAGAAGTCCAAGCTCTAAAAACAGAGCTAGGAAAGGCAAGACTCGCCAAAGAAAAATTCAAGTTAGTCACTACAGACATATGGAAAGAGTGTGCCGAGTTACGAGAGGAAAATGCGGCTACCGCAAGAGCCCTCGAACAAGAAACCAAGAGGGCTCGCAAGGAAGAGCATGACCGAGATAAATTCTGAGGAGCTTTATGGGGCAGCAACAATGAGCTCAAGCTCCGGAGAGAGGAAAGAGACCAGTCACGAGTACATGGCATGGTCTTAAAGGAGGAGTTAGCTGCTTGCTCAAGATCCAAGAGGAGTTTGGCCCAACACTTAGAAGCCACGGAGCATAGCATGCTAGCCATAATAGGGCAGTACAAAGAAGAGTTAAACCAGTCTTTGACCCATGAACAAAAACTAGTAGAGGACTTTGCACAAGTGTACGCCGAGAAGGAAGCAAGAGGGAGAGTGATTGATGCATTGCATCAAGAAGCAACCATGGGGATGGATAGGTTCGCCTTGACCTTAAATGGAAGTCAAGACCTCCCGCGACTACTATCCAAAGCAAAGCCCATCAGCGAAGTGTGTTCAGCTCTAGAGGAAATTCACGGGCTAATCAATTACTGTCAACACATGATAGATTTAATGGCCCATATAATTAGAAACCATTAGGTTCTGTTGTAACACTTTTGTATGATCTTGGCTAGATAAAAGCTTTTGTTCTTGTTTATAAAAAGAGAAGTTTTGAAACTCATCACGTTGTCTAAAAAGGCCTTGAGGTGGATCCAAGTGCTCTGATCATTCATTAGCATATTAATGTTTTGGTGGCATGCTCACCACTGTTTGTTTCTTTAGGGAACTCACCATAACTAAAAAAGCGCAAAGGCACCCCTATAACACCCGATCCAGAAGTAAGATGGATAACAAAGAGGGAGTGCAAGAACAGATGAAGGCCGACCTATCGGCCTTAAAAGATCAGATGGCTTCTATCACGGAGGCCATGCTAAAGATTCAAAAAACTATAGAAGATAATGCTACGGCGGCCGCTTCCAATACAGCTAGGGAAGCGGAACCGTGCTACAACCCGCAATAAACTTGGGCCGAGACAGAAACACGACGGGTTTCAATCGAAGGTATAGTCCTCAAGCCTACCCTTATGGTTTGCCTCCAGACTTCATTCCCCGTACCGGTCTAGACGATTTGAGCCAAGTCCCTACCTTCGAGGGGCAGCTCCCTCCTCATGCCGACTATCCTCTGCAGGAAGATGATGAAGGAGATGCCCATTTAGGCCCTCTACTTCCCCTCAAGGAACCGGCCCCCCATGAGTTGCCCCAACCAAACATAGTCCGCCACGTCCCGTCTCCATCCACACCCGTTAAAGAACTCATTCCCATTGCAAAAGACAAGGGAAAGATTGATCTACTTGAAGAGAGGCTGAGAGCGGTAGAAGGCCTCGGCAACTATTCGTTCTCGGATTTAGCGGATCTGTGTCTGGTACCTGACATCATCATTTCTCCCAACTGCCTTTATTAGGCAGTACCAATACAACACGGATATGGCTCCTGATCGGAACCAACTTCAGAGCATGACCAAACGGGAACATGAGTCCATTAAAGAATATGCTCAAAGGTGGAGAGACCTACAGCCCAAGTCGTCCCACCTAAGACTGAAAGGGAAATGATCACGATTATGGTAGATACGTTGCCTACGTTCTACTACGAGAAGCTGATAGGATATATGCCGGCTAACTTTGCAGACCTCGTCTTCACCGGAGAAAGAATCGAGTCCGGACTGCGGAAAGGCAAGTTTGAATATGCCTCCAACGCTGCCCAAACAACAATAGAAGAGCCTCAGTGGTGGGCACACGGAAAAAGGAAGGAGATACCCACGCGGTCACCACCGCCCCAACATGGATGAAAACGCCCCAAAATGCTCAGAACTCATACCAACACAACCACATGAACTTTTCAATCCGAGCTGGAACTTCCCTCCCAACTCAAGTGGAAGGGCCTCCCGCAACAGAAAAAATGCCTACCCAACACACAGCTCCAGCCATTCCCCGGCCAGCCAATAATACGACTCCTGGCGCGAGCTATAACAATGCACGACGCCCCCCGAGAGACGAGTTCTCTCCTATTCCCATGGCGTATTCCGAGTTGTGGCCCTCATTATTGGAAAATCATTTGGTGGTAGCCATACCCAGGAAGGTCTTCCAGCCACCATACCCCAAGTGGTACAACTCAAATGCCACATGCGCATACCATAGTGGAGCCCCCGAACACAACATTGACTCTTGCCTGCCATTCAAGTATAAGGTGCAACACCTAATAAATGCCGGCTGGCTATCATTTCAAGAAGAGGGCCCCAACGTTAAAACCAATCCACTAGCCAGTCATGGAGGAGCTAGCATAAACGCCATCGAAAAGGATAGGCCATCAGGGTCAAAGAGATTAGAAGATGTGGCTACGTCTAGACGATTCATCTACCAGTCGCTGCAGGCAACATGCATGGTCTCTCGTGGCGGAGGCGAAAGTGATGAATGTCTGTTTCATCTCGGGGAATCGCACAACATGAAAACCTGCCCCGTGGTGGAAGAGTTACTTCAACGACTCATGGACTGGGGGCAGCTCGAAGTGTTCGAGGGAGATAGGGAAGAACCGCAGATTTGCATGCAGTCGGCAAAAAGGAAGGTTCCCCCAACCCCCAAAGCCCTAGTAATATGTTTCACTAGGAATGTGACTGGATCCAGGTCCAAGTACCCCTCGACAGTGCCCAAGCCAACGCCGTTTTCCTATCAAAGCAATAAGGCCGTTCCATGGAAGTATACCCCTCCCGCTTTTGGAGAAAGGGCTGCAACCGAGGTTGACTCCTTGTCAGCCAAGGTGACCAACATTATCAACCTTAGTGGCGTAACCCGCAGTGGTTGGGTGTTCGCTCCCCCTCACTCGGCGGAATTGCCCTCCAAGGGGAAAGCACCCATGATCCAAGAGCCCGCAGACACGGCCACCCCCTCAAAAGAAGTGGATCCCCCAGTGGTAAAAGGAGCTGAAAAGAAAGAAGATCTTCAAGGAAAAGCGGTGACCTTGGAAGAGGCTCATGAGTTCCTTCGTCTCATCCAACAAAGTGAGTTTAAAGTAGTTGAGCAACTGAATAAAACTCCGGCAAGGATCTCTTTGCTCGAACTGCTCATAAACTCCGAACCTCATCGTGCACTATTGGTAAAGGTCCTCAACAAAGCCCACGTAGCACACGACATCTCAGTCGAGGGTTTTGAAGGCATTGTTAATCATATAACTACCAATAACTATATCGCGTTCGCGGAAGAAGAGATTCCCATTGTGGGGAGAGGGCACAACAAAGCTCTACATGTGTCTGTTAGATGCATGGACCATGTCGTCGCTAAGGTGCTTATCGACAATGGTTCAAGTTTAAATGTGATGCCAAAGACCACCTTGGAGAAGCTTCCTTTTAATGTGTCACGTCTAAAACCAAGTTCGATGGTAGTACGAGCCTTTGATGGTAGTCGGCAGGAGGTGATGGGGGAAATCGACATCCCCATTTAGATAGGCCCCCACACTTGCAATGTGGTTTTCCAAGTGATGGACATAAATCCCGCCTACAGCTGCCTTTTGGGGAGACCCTGGATTCACGCGCTAGAAGTGGTCCCTTCGACACTTCACCAGAAATTGAAATTCGCGGTTAGTGGACTCTTGGTGATAGTGTCAGGCGAAGAAGATATGTTGGTGAGCTGCCCCTCCTCTGTGCCATATGTAGAAGTAGTGGAGGAATCATTGGAAACAGCTTTCCAATCCTTCGAGGTGGTGAGTTGTGCCTCTGTGGAAACGAGTCTGTTGCTACCTTGTCTCTCTAATGCGGCCCTAATGGTGGCACGGGTAATGCTCAGGCATGGTTATGAGCCCGGAAAGGGTCTGGGCAAGGACAGCCACGGAAATGTCGATGTGGTCGACATTAGGGGTAATCCGTACAAATATGGGTTGGGGTATGAACCCGGGAAACCGGGAAGAAGGAATGCACCGTCAAGACTTCGGGCAGATAGGGCATGGCCCGGCCATGTTATCCAGTGTTTCACAAGTGCCGGGATAATGTTCGAGGAAGAGGTGGCGGCAATAGGAGAGGAATCTCCACAAGATCTGCCAAGTTTCCTACGACCGTGCCATCCCAATTCCTAAGTGGGAAACTTGCGCGTGATGAGCCAGTCGGAAGTCTATACCGCTGATTTAATGTAATTAGAGGCTATAGATTCCTTTCTCTTTTGTTTTGTGAAACCTACCTTATTAAATAACAAAGAGATCTTGTTTCATCTGTTCTTGCGATTCCACCTTTTCTCATATCATTTTGCATGTTTTTGTTTTTTGTCTTGAATGGTATAGATGTGAGGGTCGATTCTTTGAGGATCCTAACAACGAGGGTTTGATAATCGATTTTGACCGAGAAGTAAGTCAAACAATAAACGAAGAAGAGGAAGAGGACGTCCTTTCACCAGAGTTGGAGAGATTGATCACTCAGGAAGAACGCGAAATGAAGCCTCACCAAGAGGAAACCAAACTGATAGACTTAGAGACCGAAGAAGGAAAGAAAGAAGTGAAAGTAGGAACCGGTATGACCGCACCTATCCGCCAAGGCTTGATAACCTTTCTTGAAGAATATCAAGACATCTTCGCATGGTCGTACCAAGACATGCCAGGTCTGGACCTCGATATTGTGCAGCATAAGTTGCCATTGAATCCTGGGTCTTCCCCGGTTAAGCAAAAACTACGAAGGATGAGACCCGAAATGTCTTTGAAAATTAAAGAAGTGAGAAAGCAGTTCGATGTAGGTGTCTTGGCTGTAGCTCGATACCCGGAGTGGGTAGCCAACATTGTCCCGGTCCCAAAAAAGGACAGCAAAGTGCGAATGTGCGTAGACTATCGGGACTTAAACCGAGCCAGTCCTAAAGACAATTTTCCCTTACCACACATTGATAGACTGGTAGATAATACAGCCAAGTTCGCCCTTTTCTCCTTTATGGATGGTTTCTCAAGGTATAATCAGATAAAGATGGCACCCGAAGACGTGGAGAAGACTACTTTCGTCACCCTATGGGGGACATTCTGCTACAAAGTGATGGCTTTCGGGCAAAAAATGCTGGGGCAACCTATCATTGTGTCATGGTAGCTTTATTCCACGACATGATGCATAGAGAGATAGAAGTCTACGTAGATGACATGATTGCCAAATCTCGGACCGAGGACAAACACCTCGTCAATCTGCGTAAGCTGTTTAGAAGGCTGCGGAAATACCAACTGAAACTAAACCCCGCAAAGTGCACCTTCGGGGTAAAATCGGGGAAGTTATTGGGATTTATCGTGAGCCAGAAAGGTATAGAGATAGATCCCGAGAAAGTGAAGGCCATTCTTGAAATGCCAGAGCCACGCACGGAGAAGTAGGTTCGAGGTTTCCTAGGCAGGTTGAATTACATCGCGAGATTTATCTCGCAACTCACCCCTACCTGCGAGCCCATCTTCAAACTATTGCGTAAGAACCAGGCGGTCCTATGGAATAGCGACTGCCAAGAGGCCTTCGAAAAAATAAAACAGAGCCTCGCGAATCCCCCGGTGCTCATGCCACCTGTAACAGAGAGACCTTTTTTCCTGTACATGACTGTGTTAGACGAGTGTATGGGGTGCGCGTTGGGTCAGCAAGATGACTCTGGGAAAAAGGAACAAGCCATTTACTATTTAAGCAAGAAGTTTACTACCTGTGAGATGAATTACTCAATGTTCGAAAGAACGTGTTGTGCCTTGGTATGGGCGTCACATCGTCTTAGGCAGTACATGCTCAGTCATACCATGTGGCTTATTTCCAAAATGGATCCCGTGAAATACATCTTTGAGAAGTCAGCCCTCACGGGACGAATCGTTAGGTGGTAGGTGTCGTAACCTACCCTTCAACGGGAGGGCGATGCGTGACTCGTGGGTGCGTGTTCCAAGAAAGGAATACACGCGGAGTCGCCACCAACGTTTATTTGAGGAAAATGTCAGAAAAACCAAAAAAGACGTGGTCTACGAACTTTAAGTGAAAGGTTCAGGAGTTGTATTTACGTACGGGGAAGGTATTAGCACCCCACACGTCTGTCACAAGAGACGACAGCCTTTAATCAAATGTGCAAATATGACTTCAATTTATATTCTTTTCCCTTTTTATGTTCTTATTTCTTTTTTATGCCTTTTTATGTTTTTATCTTTTTGTGGTCGACAAGGGCATTTCCGTTTGCTCCTACGTATTCCTCAATTGTGATGAGAAAATCAGACCTACGTAGTTCTTTTGTGAACAAAGTGTTTTGGTTAAGTTATTTTTTTATCCCTTTTTGCAAGATATGTTTTCCTTGAATGAAAGGTCATTTTAAGGCGTTGGACCATTAGATCATCTTTCGATTATTTTGAAAAGTGAGAAAACATTAAGGCGTTGGACCATTTAATGATTTCTTTATTTTTGAAAGAGATAATAAAGTTACATATTGATTTTTAGGCTTTTTTTAGAAATCTACATTTAACCAATAAAAGCGGAAAAGACCATTTCAAGGCATTGGACCTTTGAAAATGGCTTTTTTAATGCGTTTGACAAAAAGTTTGGTTTATGAATTGATTTTAGCCTTAGTTTCACTTTGGTTATTAGTCGATTCGATTAAGAAAGAGAAATCCCAAAGAAAAAACGTCCGATTGATCTTTTTGTTTTATTTTACTAAAAGTTATTTTTGATTATTACATTATTATTTACCTTTTTTTGGTTTCCAACGTGGTTACAGCATGACCGAACGGTCGGATTTCATTTTAACAGAAATTAACGAATATTACAATTTAAATGATCGGTGGAAATTTATTTAATTTTTTGATTAGGCGAGAAAATGACTTAAGTAAATGACTAAAGCATGTCAAAAGGGGTACGGAAAGTAAATGAAATAAAAATAAAAGCACGTGAAACAAATGAGGACCACTAAGGGTACATAGAATGAATTGAAAAGTTCGATTTCAGGAACTTACCGGTTGAAGACCGAAGAACGACGAAGAACGAATGAAGAACGTCGAAGAACGGTTGAAAATCTTCGCGAAATCACCCACGGAAACGTTACGGAAGCGCCTCGGCTTGGATTTTCTTCACGGAAACACTTTTTTTCACTAATTTCAAGTGATCTCGAATTACCAGGAGGGCTGAACATTTTTTTCCTTCACTCCTCCCCCTATTTATAGGAAAATAGGGGAGAAGCTTGCCACCCAGCTCGCCCAGGTGAGCTAGGTTGCTTCCTCCAGAAGCAACCGCCTTTTGGAGGAATATTCTGGAAGGCCCAAGTGGGCCTGGTTGCTATTTGCACCCCCATTTTTACTAAATACACCCCTTGCTCTTTTTTGGTGATTCTTTTTCTGTAACATTACGAAATTTTACGAATTTCGTAACGATGCTTGTTTTCTTTCCGTAATGTTATGAAACCTTATGGATTACGTAATCATCCCTTTTTTGCCTTCCAGAATGTTACAGAACTTTACGGATTGCGCACTAACACTTTCTTTTAATTTTCGGCATGTCACGAAACTTCACGGATTGTGCTACAATGCCTTCTTTTGACTTCCGGCATGTCACAGAACTTCACGAATTGCCTAACGATGGGTGGCAAGTACCTCGAAGTGGTCAAACAAGGGTCGCATCCCAACAAAAGATGGTCCCTGGACAAAATTAGGGTATGACAGTTGCCCCTCTTTACTTGTCTTTTATTGGAGATAAAAGGGAAGTAAAGATAAGACACTAATTTCGTTCGAGCGAAACACCATTCGGCCAGTGAACCTCCCTGCTAACGGAACCTGCAAAAATTTGAAAATGATCAGTACCGACACATCATCCTGATACTGTCGAATGTTTTCCTCTCGGTTGATACAAGATGCAGAATAACAATAATTTGTCTCTGCGTTTTGTTGGAAATGGTCGAACCTGGGCGGTGAGATACAGAATGACCATAATTTGTCTCTGCGTGCCACCGGACACGATCGCCTCTGGATGGCGAAAAGGTGCACGGAATGACCATAATTCGTCTCCGCCCACCTCTCGACTTACTGTTTTTGAATGACTGATGCAATCCTACTCTGTAAGGGCATTGGGTAGAAGACTCCAAGTAGATTGGGCTAGAGATCCAAGGGAAGGCCCTAGGGTTCTCATGAGCCTTAGGGTAGATTTCGAGCCCATGGGCTAAGTATGAGCCCGCTTATCTTTGTAAATATTAGAATAGGTTTTTCCTTCGTTTGGGCCTTGTATTTTGGCCATTCTAGTAGTATAGGGTTTTAGCCTTGTATTTCGGGCCATTTTGAGTAGTCTTTGTAGTAAGGACTTTTTTTTGTATTTTCATGTTTTTTGTCATGGGGGTGAGCTTAGCTATTATAGGGTGTGTATAGCTAAGCTCTAGCTTCTCATCTCAAGGAGGTGAGCTTAGCTATTAGAGAGGTATGTGTAGCTAAGCTCTAGCTTGTTTAGGAATCTTCTTAAGGAAGTTTCTCAAGGAGGTGAGCTTAGTTATGAGAGGGGTGTGTGTAGCTAAGCTCTAGCTTCTCAAGGAAGTCTTCTCAAAGAAGCTTCTCAAGGAAGTTTTCACAAGAAAGCTTCTCAAGGAAGCTACTTAGTCTATAAATAGAAACATGTGTAACACTTGTTGCAACTTTGATGAATGAGAGTCTTGTGAAACACAACTCAAAGTTCAACTTCTCTCCCTTCTTCTTCCTTCAATTTCGTTCTCCCCCCTCTCTCTTTCTCTCCCTCTTTCTTTTCCTCCATTGAAGCATCCTCTCCAAGCTTCTTATCCAAGGCTCATCTTGGTGGTGAAGCTCCTTCTTCCATGGCTTATTCCCTAGTGGATGGCGCCTCCTCTCACCTCTTCTCCTTTGTCTTCCGCTACATCTCCATGGTGGAAAATCACCATTAAAGGACCTCATTGAAGCTCAAAGATCCAGCCTCCATAGAAGCCCCACAACCAAACTTCCATCAAGTGGTATCAGAGCACAAGAGCTTCAAGTAGGTGCTCCTTAAATCTCCATTAATTTTTTTTGCTTTACCTTCTCTTCCATTGTTGTTTCTTCACTTTTTCTCCATGTATCTCCTCATATGTCTTGTGATAAATGTTGTTAACTTGATTCTTTAGAGTTTACATCGATTAAACTTACTATAGAAGCTACATTTGATTTTCTATGGTTCAAATTTCTTGTTCTTGTTCTTGAACCATGAATTGTGTTGAGTTTAGGTTCCTTTGAGTTTTGTCTTGTTATTTTTTGTGGCTGAAACCTAAATCATAAAATTCTTACAAAAATATCAAAGTAGAAGAAAACCTCAAAAATCCAGAGTGACTTGTTCACCTATTGTAGTTTTGTCATAGAAGTCATGTCTAGTCATGAAACTTGTCACATAAGATTTCTTATGTTGTGCTGAATTTTATTTTCTTGTTTCTTTGTCTAACTCATTTGTTCATGAGTGTATGAAATTATTTTAGCCTATTATTTGATTTGAGTCAAATCTTTCATTTTAATTAGTCCTTAACATGTTCATGCAAAATTCTTAGAGAGTCTTTGATTGTGAACCTTTTCTTGAACTTTTAGGTTTCCTTATGATTGTGTCTATTGTGAATTTTATGATTCTATGTCCTAGCTTGCTTCTCTTTTAGTCCTAGCTTGCTTCTATGTCCTTTTCATCGCTTTAATTGTTGAATAATCCTTGAAAAATTGTCTTGTTAAAAACTCCATTGGTTTATCTTTCATTTCATTTTTTTTGGTCTTTGGTTATTGCTTGTCTCTTTGTTTCCTTGTTTGTGAGTTGCCATATAGGGAATTGGAAAGGAGGATTGGTGTCATCCCTTGAAGAATCTGAGTCAAGAAGCAAGGGGCCAACCACCTTAAGAGCTATTGGACTAAGAAGCACTCCAAATTGAGTGAATCACCAAAGAGAGAACAACCACCAAAATTGAGGACCGTTTTTTAATTTTGTAATTTGCAATTTACTTACCTTCATTGCTTTCAAGTTTTGTAACAAAAAGGCCTTTCATTGGAAGTGTGTTGGGAGCCTCCAATAGGTTACCAAACTTCCATTTGTGTGTAATAATTGTAGGCAATGTTTTCCCTAGGATAGTGAGTGTTTTGTTGGGAACCTTGAATGTGGTCATCCAAACACTCTTAGGATTCGCCTAGTTTACATTTCTTGCTTACTTTCATAGCTTATTTCCTTTACCTTCCATTGTCAAACCGCCTAGATAGGTTTCCTTTTACCAATTAGTTTTTTACCTTATCTTTCACACCTCTTTTAGTATTTATTTTGGATAGTTTCAACCATAATTTCTTTTACATTTTGTTTTCAAACCTCCAACAAGAAAGAATCGCAACTTAGGAACCAACATGAGTCATCATTCATCTAGTGTTAATGGCGAGGGTACTAGTCATAAATACCCTTTATCTAGAATCTTAGATGAGTTGAGTTCCCTCAAGTTATGGAATGAAAAACAAGAGAGAAAAGAAAAAGGAAAAAAAAGAGTGGAAGAAATAAGTCAAGATGAAAGAAAGAAAATAAAAGAGGAAGAAAGAAGAAAAATAATGAAAGAAATGAAAAGAGAAAAACATGCCTCCTATAGTAGTCATAACTCTTGCAAAAGCCTAAGTGAAGAACTTCGTGACTATTACGAAGGAAGGCATAGGTCACATCTTGGACCTCACTCCCATAGAAGAGAAAAGGAAAGAAAGCCTCAAGAGGCTAACATTAACCTCTCATACTTCCATGGGAAGGACAATGTAGAGGCTAACTTAGATTGGGAAATAAGGGTAGAACAACAACTTAAAAAGAAGTCTACTTCAAAATCTTATGGCTCTCACTCTTATCCAAAGAAAGACCAAGGTCAAGGCATCTTAGGGGTGACACCTTCTAAGCCCAAAGATGATAAGGGGAAGACAATAGAAAAGCAAGCCCCTAAGGCTAGTATGCAAGAGAAAACTAGCTCTATAAAGTGCTTTAAATGTCTTGGAAGAGGACACATTACTTCTCAATGCCCCACCACAAAAACCATGATTATGAGGGGCCAAGACATTTATAGTAGCCAAGATGAGGCTACTACTTCACCTTCCTCTAGTGAAAGTGAAAAAACAAAAGGGGAAGAATCTAGTTAAGAAATCTACCCCCAAGAAGAAGGACAACCATTAGTGGTTAAAGAGAAGTGTAAGGAGGTAAGTGTCTCCTCCAAGAGTTTAGCTAAGAAGGAAACTCATTTTACAATAAAGACAAACATTAAGGAAAATTTCCCTCGTAGACAACCTCCACATTTTCTCTTTTGTAAAAAGGCACTTGCTAGCATTGCCACACCTCTTGGGCTTGAGTTTATTCCTCAAGTAAAGAAGTTGTTGGATGAGGGTTTGGTTCGCAAGAGCTTAAATCCTTGTGCTTTGTTGGTGCCCAAAATAGGTATTATTAGGCACCAAGTCCCTAAAATAGGTGGTATGATGAATGTTTTGAGTGGTGCAACCCTCTTTTGTAAAATCACTCGTACACCTAACATCTTCATGGTGTGTGTACATAGGGACCCATTAGGTAGGTTTGTTTTTATTTTTAGTTTCAATACAAACTTAGGTACTCATATGGGACACCTTAGGTTTGTCATAATTTTTGGTAGGAATAATCAATATGAAAATACAGAAAAAGGTATGTTTTATTGCGTTACTTTTCTTAATTTTTCAAATAGTGATCAAGGGGTTCCCATGAACCCTAAGAGAATAAAGGTCATTCCTGAGTGGCCCACTCCACCAAGTATAAGAAAAATTTGGGGCTTCCATGACTTAACAAACTATTACAAAAGGTTTGTCCCATATTTTTTCTATACTTAGCACCACTCATTGAGTTGTTGAGAAACCATGTTCCTTCATGGGAAGATGCCCAGGAAATGGGTTTTCAGACCTTACCATACTTCAACATACCAAACACCACTAATACATATGTTTTTGTTCTTTTTACAGTTGTTGAGGGAAGGAGCCCAGAGTATGAAGAACCTCAAGATTTGAGGTCAAATCCTTTCAAAGGTGGAAGGAATGATGCAATCCTACTCCGTAAGGGCATTGGGTAGAAGACTCCAAGTAGATTGGGCTAGAGATCCAAGGGAAGGCCCTAGGGTTCTCATGAGCCTTAGGGTAGATTTCGAGCCCATGGGCTAAGTATGAGCCTTGTATTTTGGCAATTCTAGTAGTATAGGGTTTTAGCCTTGTATTTCGGGGCATTTTGAGTAGTCTTTGTAGTAAGGACTATTTTTTGTATTTTCATGTTATTTGTCATGGGGGTGAGCTTAGCTATTATAGGGTGTGTATAGCTAAGCTCTAGCTTCTCATCTCAAGGAGGTGAGCTTAGCTATTAGAGAGGTATGTGTAGCTAAGCTCTAGCTTGTTTAGGAATCTTCTTAAGGAAGTTTCTCAAGGAGGTGAACTTAGTTATGAGAGGGGTGTGTGTAGCTAAGCTCTAGCTTCTCAAGGAAGTCTTCTCAAAGAAGCTTCTCAAGGAAGTTTTCTCAAGAAAGCTTCTCAAGGAAGCTACATAGTCTATAAATAGAAGCATGTGTAACACTTGTTGTAACTTTGATGAATGAGAGTCTTGTGAGACACAACTCAAAGTTCAACTTCTCTCCCTTTTTCTTCCTTCAATTTTGTTCTCCCCCTTCTCTCTTTCTCTCCCTCTTTCTTTTCCTCCATTGAAGCATCCTCTCCAAGCTTCTTATCCAAGGCTCATCTTGGTGGTGAAGCTCCTTCTTCCATGGCTTATTCCCTAGTGGATGGCGCCTCCTCTCACCTCTTCTCCTTTGTCTTCTGCTACATCTCCATGGTGGAAAATCACCATTAAAGGACCTCATTGAAGCTCAAAGATCTAGCCTCCATAGAAGCCCCAATAGCAAGCTTCCATCAATGACAAAGGGCGCAGAATTTATCTCTGCGCATTTATCACCCAACTTGCGAAATATGAATGACAAAGGGCACAGAATTTGTCTCTGCGCGTTTATCACCCACCTCGCTGCTCCTGAATGATAAAGGGCGCAGAATCTGTCTCTGCACGTTTACCCACTCAGCTTGTCGTTCCTGAATGATAAAGGGCGCAGAATCTGTCTCTGCGCGTTTACCCACTCAGCTTGTCGTTCCTGAATGATAAAGGGCACAAAATCTATCTCTCCGCGTTTACCCACTCAGCTTGTTGTTCCTGAATGATAAAGGGCACAAAATATGTCTCTGCGCATTTACCTACTCAGCTTGATATTCCTGAATGATAAAGAGCGCATAATCTGTCACTGCGCGTTTACCCACTCAGCTTGTTGTTCCTGAATGATAAAGGGCGCAAAATTCGTCTATGCGCGTTTACCACCCAACTTGCTATCCTGCTTTGAGTCTTATAGATAGCAAAGGAAGGTTTTAAACGGATAACCACTCGGGTATCTCCGTAAGTCAAGTGACTCCAGTGTCAGTATGACAGAAATTGTCTGCGCGGAAGATGACATAAATCTCCGCGTGTCAACGGGCTTGTTGGCCGCGATTGACAAAGGGTGCAGAAGACGACGTTAGTCTCTGCGTGCTATCATGCTTTGAGTCTTAGAGATAGCACAAGAAAGTTTAAACGGATAACCACTCGGGTATCTCTGCGTGTCACGTGACTCCAGTGTCAGTATGACAGAAATTGTGGGGGCGGCCGACAAAAGTGAGGCTCCTGCTCCTACGTATCCTCAATGAGGAACTCAGACCTACGTAGTTCTGGATAACTTGTGAGACTAAAAATAGTCTCGGTGTTTTCTTTACTAAAATGCGAACCATTCTTTAGTAAAGAGAGAAAAGAGCAACATATGCTTTTTGGATGAAAAACAATGTGTCTACCGGGGAAGGGAAGTATGCTGATGAAATCTTCTCATAACCACAAATGAGATTTTGGATGTTAGCATTTCATTTCTAAATGACCATTTAGAGGAAACACTGGTTTCAGCAAAAATAGAAAAAAATCACTCAAAGTGTATCAATCTTACATAGATAAGTGTTTCATCCTAATTCCGAATCATAGGTATGTCATGACTTGATTTTGCAAATCATTTCCAATCAAATCAAAGATTACATGCGTGATCATGGATCAGTAGGACTTTTTCTTGGGAATGGGGTTTTTCTTGGTGGGAAACTTGGCTTTGAGTGTTTTTAGACTTTTTCTTTTCTGTTTTTGTTTAGCACGAGGCGAACAAGTCACCGACGCACAGAATTTTTGGTTGGCAATGTTTTCTTGGTGACAATTCTGTATTGTTCCGATATTGTCTGGTCCAAAGATCTTTCTGTATATTTCTTCTGTTTCCTTACGATCTTTGATCAGGGACTTTCTTTCTTTTTTTTTTTTCTTTCTCTCCCTCTTTTAATTGGGAATTTTCTTTCCTTTTTTGCTTTCTCCCTTTCTTTGATTGGGGATTTTCCTTCTTTTTGTGTTTTCTTCCGAGGGCAAGGATTGATATTCTCACCCTGGTTCAAGGTTTATGGTAAGTTGGGATTTTGGCTCAAAGTTTGTAGCACGGCTGGACATGATATATGTTAGGGTTTGGTTTAGTTAAAGGATAAAAGGGGATGTCCCACATTATTTCCATGACACAAATGCAACAATGATGATTTGGAAATTTTATGCAAAACTAGCCATGCATGCACCTATGCAGACACTCAAGTGTCGAAAAAAACATTTTGGTCATGTGATGCTAGGGCTCATGATTCATTTTCCCTATTTTAGTCAACCCAGTGTTTCCAAAATATGTTCTTTTATCAATTTGTGCATTCATCCGAGCCTATTTTGGGTGTTCAAAAAACTTTCCAGCATTTACCCTTCAGGTGTATACACATTTTTTTCAAAAACTGGTTATGATCAGTGAATTCTTTCAAAGAAAAGTTAGAAGTAATCTCTTTTCACAAGCATGTTGTTTTTTAGCCAGACAACTTTTTATTTTTATTATTTTCTTTTTTTCTTCCTTCTTTATCTTTTCTTACTTGCTCTCTTTTCCTTTTCCTCTTTTTCCTTTTTTAAGTTATTTATCATTTGTTCATTTCCTCTCTCTTCTTTCTTTTTTCTCTTTTTCTCTTTGAAAAGGTCGTGTGGACGAGGGCACACACTACCTACTTACATCTAACCACAAGGTGAACGAAAAACGCACGAAAATGGTAAGTCGCAAAAATGGTGACGAAATAACTAAGAGCCATAACGCCAAAAATTTCTAACAGAAATGAACAATAATGATAGTAACGTTAGTAAACATATGAACAAAACAGAAAATAGTAACGTCAACAAAAATATGGGCAACAACAAAAAATGTTAATAGCAAACTAAACAAAACAAAACAAAAAAAACAGATATGTCAAAAAATGCGGTGACCTCGGTCACGTGGCTCCGCATCCTCCCAAGAAATCGAGTAAATCTATCATCTCCTCATCCATACGGGCGTCTTCTGCACCGTCGAGAGCTCCTGCAGGTGCCTCCTCTGTTTGGTCCTCGGGCCAATCTCTGGGCCATGCGACCTCAGCCCTAAACTGATCTGGAGTACGGCACGCAAAAGGAGCGAAATCCAGGCTCTGCTGACTGAGGTTGAGCTGGTAGAGACACTCATGGATCTGCACCTGCCCCCTGTGGTTGGCCGCCTGCTGGCGAACCAAGTGCTGGAAATACCGCCCCATGCCGAATGACCCAGCTGGATCAGCCTGATGAGGTGGTGGCGGTGCGTCAGCGGCCTGCGGTGCATCACCCTGCGCCTGTCTAGGCGTGCAATACTTCTCAATGAAGGCCCGGGTGATCGGTAGTCGAATCACCTTGCTAGGTGTGACGGGAACCCCGAATGACTGGTAGAGGCCCGTGATCAACACTGGAAACCCCAAGGCCCTGTTAGACTTATCTGGGTCTAGAGGGTGCCTGGTAGGTGGCATACCTGCAAATAAATAAATGGCGTCAGCGATCAACTGAGCCACATGGACGCTCATCCGTGTCATGATGGCATACACCAGCTGACACTTCGGCAGAGGGAGGTCGAAGTTATGATCGCTGGGCAGGATGTTGCTGAGCAGCAACGTCATCCACGTCTGGGTCAAGGTAGTCATGTTGGTGCGCATGATCCGCACTCGTCTCCCGGCAGTGGTCCGGGCAAAATCCTGACCCGGTATACATAATAGCTGGGCAATGGCCTCCTCGTCAAATCCGTCGGCCCTGTTCCTTCTCTGACTAAACTCGCACTCCTGGCCTTCTTATAACACCAGCGGGTCACCCAGGAATTGGCTGAGGGCGTCTGCCTCAAAGGGAATCCACTACCCCCTCACCCATGATTGCATGTCCCACACTCCCTCTTCTGTGGGCCAAGCATTAACATAAAATTCTAGGACTATATCTGGGTCAAACATAGCCATGGGAGTGACCAGCGACGTCCAGCGCCGGCGAGCTATCTCTTCCTGAAAGTCGGTGTACTCATCGTCCCTGAGCTGGACGCATCTCTCTCAGTGGAACGACCATCCTTTGATGGCCTTGAAACGCTGCTGATGTCCGACGCTCTTGAAACGGTGGCTATCAAACTCAGGAGTGGCGCTGGTCCCTTAAGCCGCAGCGTCCCTCCTAGATCTCTTCGCAGAAAGTCGGTGTGACCAGCGACGTCCAGCGCCGGCGAGCTATCTCTTCCTGAAAGTCGGTGTACTCATCGTCCCTGAGCTGGACGCATCTCTCTCAGTGGAACGACCATCCTTTGATGGCCTTGAAACGCTGCTGATGTCCGACGCTCTTGAAACGGTGGCTATCAAACTCAGGAGTGGCGCTGGTCCCTTAAGCCGCGGCGTCCCTCCTAGATCTCTTCGCAGAAAGCTTTTTCGGAGCCATTTCCTGTGAGGGCAAACATTAGGAAAGTTAGTTTACAAGGAAATGCTATTTTAAAGCAAAAATGGCATGCTAATTCTTTCGATTTAGAACAAATTTGTGCCCACATCTCCTTAAAGAAGAACATTTACCAACGTGCATACGCACCAAGTATCCTGCTATTTATCAATATACAAGGATATTCAAAACATTCCAGTTACCACATATATATTTTTTTTTAAAAGAATTCATATATGCATGCTCAAGGTATTGTGCCAAAATTACACATGTCCATATTCAAAGTATTTTGCTACCAAAAATTACCTACGCACAGTTGAAGTATTTTTAAAATTTTTTTTTGTTTCATTCACATTTATTTATACATATATGCACATTTGAGAGCCCATCTCATGTCACGCACATACTTGCATTTGAAAAGGAATTTTCATGCCATCTATCTACACTTGAGAGGCAATTCCACATCATATATTCATTTCGTGAAGCATTCAAACGTTCGTACATTCATAAAGCACTTGAGCACCTATTCAATATATACACGTCTTATTTGAAGGGTCCTTTCTCTAGCTACCTATCCTATACATATACGTACATGGTGAATAACATCTTTACACAAACTGAGCAAACATCATGGTGCAGCCCCAAAAATCAGCCGCTGGCCTAAAGGGAAACCCCTATCATAATGCCCTCATTTTTATGCTTTCTTGTATTGAAATCAAAAGCTTGGGTTCCTAGGCCTAGAATCGCATTTGGGCACTCATTTTAAATCCTTCATGTTGTCCCTATACATATAAAACAGTCCCACAATCCCAAGCTTACAAAACCATGCCCATATGTCATTGAGGCATTTCACCGAGCACTTGGTGGGGGCATGTTTTGGCATGAATAGCAAGAGAATGGGGGCAATGTGGCATGCCCCATTACTCCAGAATGCAACATAGGCCTAAGGCCATCCCTTACAACCCCTTAATTTAGCGAAAACAAGCATGGATTCACATGTGAATTGCTTCACGAATTTCGCAAAAAATGAGCAACTAAAGCACTAAAACACATCAAGGGAGAGCTAAATAACCAGGGGAAAGTGCACTTACTTGTGGGGAGTGAAATAAAGCATGAAAAGGGAAGCAAAAACTCAACAATGGAAGCTTGGGGGCTGCTGTCTTTGTAGTTCCCGTGAGCTTGGTGTTTTTGAAGTGAGGGGGGAGAGTTTTGGGTGGAGGAAAACTCCTCCTCCCTCGTTTTTTATTTGCAGGTGCAGGGGTGCTCGCCCAGGCGAGCTAACCTGTTTATTTTTTTTTGGGGGTGGGAAGAAATAAGTAAGGCTTTTTATAGGTCGGCGTTCGCTTACTCGAACCCCCTCAGGGCAGATATCCAATATTTACTTTAAAGACACAATAGTAATTACTATAAATTTAAAGGATACTAGGCTGCCTTGCAGCAGCGTTTTCCATTTGTCCAGAGCTAGGCAAGGGATGACGACCCATTGTTCGTGACCCTAGCCTCTACTTGCGTCCGTCCCTAAGTACCTGAAAGTAGGAAACAACATTGCGTGGTAAACCGTGGCCGCGTTACCGTTTTACCTTGATGGGTTTCTGCCTTTAACCTTGTCTTGACTTCTGACCGTTGCCTAAGAGGATCCTGCCCCTATTATCACAAAATATGCATGCGTATGCGTATGCATGAATGTTTTTAATGCAATAATCTTCTTAGTAAGAGTTGGTTAGGTTCAGTTTTAATGCAATAATCTTCTTAGTAAGAGCTGGTTAGGTTCAGGTTATCACAAACTAACACATGGTTTAAAACCAAAGTGAGGACTGAAGCCTCAAACCCATGTTCTCTTTCTTTAAAAAACTGTGACAAGAGATATACAGTGAACGGGAATCCCTGGGGGAAACCAAGAAGACACACAAAAATAAAAGAACATGCAGCGAAATCCTTAATTGCCCCTGATTCTAAGCATAGTATCGCTTGACAACATCAGAGTTCACAGGTAAAGGTAGCTCCTCGCCATCCATGTTGGTAAGCACCAGGGCTCCTCCGGAAAAAGCCCTTTTCACAACGAAAGGCCCTTCGTAGTTCGGGGCCCACTTCCCTCGATTATCTTAAACGGCGTGGGACATCTTTTTCAGCACAAGGTCTCCCTCATGGAACTTACGCAAGCGTACCTTCTTGTCGAATGCATTTTTCATTCTTTGTTGATACAGGCACCCATGACTCATGGCTGTCAAGCGCTTACCTTCAATAAGGTTGAGTTGGTCATAGCGTGTTTGAGCCCACTCTGATTCTTCTAAGCTCGATTCTACTAGTATCCTCTGGGAAGGGATCTCTACTTCAAATGGGAGTACCGCTTCCATTCCATAAACCAAGGAATACGGCGTTGCCCCAGTAGAAGTTCGTACTAAAGTTCGGTATCCATGCAAGGAAAAAGGCAACATCTCATGCCAATCCTTGTATGATACTGTCATCTTCTGAATAATTTTCTTAATATTCTTGTTGGCTGCTTCCATGGCTTCGTTCATCTTTGGCCGGTAGGGCGTGGAGTTGTGATGCTGGATTTTGAAATCCGCACACATTTCCTGCATCATCTTGTTATTCAGGTTGGTGCCATTGTCAGTAATGATCTTCCTAAGGGGTCTGTACCGACAAATCAGCTCCCTCTTTATAAATCTGACCACTACATTCCTCGTGACATTGGTGTAGGAAGCCACCTCGACCCACTTGGTGAAATAATCTATCGCCACGAGAATGAAGCGGTGACCGTTCGAAGCCTTGGGCTCGATGGCCTCGATGACATCTATTCCCCACATGGAAAAAGGCCAAGGGGCGGACATGACATTTAGAGGATGTGGCGGAGCATTGACATTGTCCACGAACGCTTGACACTTGTGGCATTTCCTTACATGGACGCAACAATCACCTTCCATGGTGAGCTAGTAATAACCTGCCCTCAGGATCTTCCTGGCCATAGCATGCCCATTGGCGTGTGTTCCAAACGAACCCTCGTGGACTTCCTCGATCATGTGGTTCACCTCTTTGGCATCCACGCATCGTAGGAGAGTCATGTCGTGGTTTCTTTTATATAGTATGCTCCCGCTTATGAAGAAACCGACCGCCAATCTCCTCAATGTCCTTTTATCATTGTCGGAAGTCTCCGGTGGGTACTCTTTGCTTTTGACATATCGCTTGATATCGAAATACCAAGGCTTACCGTCCTGTTCCTCTTTCACCTGGCAACAATGTGCGGGTTTGTCACGACATCAGAACTCAATGTATGGTAGATCCCTGTGCGGCGTTAGCTGGAACATGGACGCCAAAGTGGCAAGCGCATCAACCATTTGATTTTCCTCCTGGGGAACATGATGGAAGGAGATCTCATCAAAGGAATTAGCCATCTCCTTGATATAGGCTTTGTAGGGTATCAGCTTGGGGTCTCTAGTTTCCCATTCCCCTCTTAGTTGATGGATCACCAACGCTGAGTCCCCGTACACCTTGAGTAGCTTGACATTGAAGTCAATCGCTGCCTGGATGGCCAGGGCACATGCTTCATACTCAGCCATATTGTTGGTGCAGTCAAACCCCAGCCTGGCTGTGAAAGATATACATTGATTGTCTAGAGAGACCAATACTGCTCCAATGCCATGGCCTAGAACGTTTGACACTCTACCAAACCACACGGTCCATATGTCCCGGTCCTCGTCTAGTTTTTCCTCAAACAAGGCCATGATGTCCTCATCTGGGAATTCGGGATGCATGGGCTGATAGTCGTTGAGAGGCTGCTGAGCCAAATAATCTACTAAGGCGCTTCCTTTTATCGCCTTTTGGGTGACGTAAACTATATCAAACTCGGATAGCAAAACTTGCCACCGGGCGATTCGTCCCGTAAGAGCTGGCTTTTCAAAGATGTACTTAACCAGGTCCATCTTGGATATCAACCAGGTGGTATGGCTCAGCATGTATTGTCTTAGGCGATGGGACGCCCAGACTAAAGCACAATACGTTCTTTCGAGCAGGGAGTAATTCATTTCACAAGCCGTGAACTTCTTACTCAAGTAGTAGACAACGCGCTCTTTCTTTCCGGACTCATCATGTTGCCCCAGCATATATCCCATCGACTCGTCCAAAATCATCATATACAAGATGAGAGGCCTTCCGGGTACCGGTGGCATAAGCACAGGAGGATTCATGAGACACTTTTTGATCCTCCCAAATGCCTCTTGACAATCCTCATTCCAACGGTCGATTTGGTTTTTGCGTAAGAGTTTGAACAACGTCTCACACATAGCAGTGAGCTGTGATATGAATCTGGCAATATAATTCAAACGTCCCAGGAAACCTCGGACTTGCCTCTCGGTACGGGGTTCCGGCATCTCAAGGATGGCCTTCACCTTTTCGGGGTCTACCTCCATCCCTTTCTGGCTTACGATGAAACCTAGCAATTTCCCTGATTTGACCCCAAAAGTGCACTTAGCGGGGTTCAACCTCAATTGATACTTCCTAAGCCTTTCGAACAACTTCCGCAGGTTGACAAGGTGTTCCTCCTCAGATTTAGATTTGGCAATTATGTCGTCCACATAGACCTCGATCTCTTGGTGCATCATATCGTGGAACAAAGCTACCATAGCCCGTTGATAAGTTGCCCCAGCATTCTTGAGTCCAAAGGACATCACCTTGTAACAGAATGTTCCCCATAGGGTGATGAAGGTAGTCTTTTCCATATCCTTTGGCGCCATCTTTATCTGATTGTAACCGGAGAACCCATCCATGAAGGAAAATAAAGAGAAATTGGTCGTATTATCCACAAGGATATCGATGTGCGGCAAAGGAAAGTTGTCTTTGGGACTGGCCCGGTTCAGGTCTCGATAATCCACACACATTCACACCTTCCCATCCTTCTTAGGGACTGGTACAATGTTGGCAACCCATTTTGGGTACCGAGCGACAACCAAAAACCCAGCGTCAAATTGTTTCTTTACCTCTTCTTTTATCTTCAAGGATGTCTCGGGCTTCATCCTTCTCAGTTTCTGTTTTACTGGGGGACACTCAGGAATTAGGGGTAATCGATGTTGTACAATGTCATAACTCAAACCGGGCATATCTAGGTATGACCAAGCAAAGATGTCTTAGTAGTCTCTTAGCAGGGCTGTTAATTCTTCACGGATGGGTGCGGTCATACTCGTGCCTATCTTTACTTCCCTTTTTCCACTGTCAGTTCCCAAGTCTACTAGTTCTGTCTCTTCTTGATGAGGCCCCATTTCTTGGTCCTCATGGGCGACTATCCTTTCCAACTCCGGGGGAAGTCCCACATCCTCGTTCTCTTCATCTTCTGTTTGATTCGTTTCTTGCTCGAAGTCGATGGGTGGGTCCCAGGTATTAGTACCTTCGAGGGACTCGTCGTCGGATCTGGCGTTTTAAACATAAACAAGTAAACATGCAAATGGATGAGAATGGGTAGAGACACAGGAACAGATGAAGAAAGATATTTGTATTATAGATTCAGGAACAAAAGACACAAAGCCTTGACAAAAGGAAACTCTAAAGCCTAGGCCCAACTGTAGAGCTTTTAAAGCCATAAAAAGGTTTACATTATGCTTGTCGCGTAAATGTCCGGGCGCTCCTCCACTCATCAATTTCCTAGTCGGAAATCAGGAGGGCATGGTCGTACCAAATCTGACCCACTCGGAGCATCATCTTCGCATATTGCAACAACTTGGCCTTCGTCCCCTAGACCTGCGCTTATAAAGCTCCTACTTATGTGGCAAGGCAGGCTTCCTTCGTCTTCTTGTCTTAATCGCGAGTCTTGACTTCCGCTTTTCCTTCCCGCAATGCTTTTCCTTATATCTGCCTGTGTAGGTTTGTAGCCTAACCCAAACTTCCCACGATTTCCTTTGGCGCTTATCAGGCTAGTTATGCCGCCGTTGTCCCTGCCAAAACCCATTCCGGGCTCGTAACCATTCCCCAACATTACCCGGGCCACCATTACTACCGTATCTGGCAGGCAAGGTTGCCTAGAGAAGGAATCCATGGAGGAAATGCTTACCACCTCGAAGGACTGGAAAGCGGTTTCTAGTGACTCCTCCGCGGCCTCCACATATGGCATAGAGGATGGGCAACTCACCAAGATGTCTTCCTCACCCGATACGATAACCAAATGTCCTTCCACTACGAACTTCAATTTCTTGTGGAGTGTAAAGGGAACGAATCCCACCGAATGGATCCACGGGCGTCCCAACAGGCAGCTGTAAGGGGGGTTAATATCCATTATTTGAAAGGTAACCTGACAGGTGTGAGGGCCTATCTGTACCGAGAGGTCGATCTCTCCCCTAACCTCTCGACGGGTGTCGTCGAAGGCACGAACTACCATGGAACTTGGCTTTGGATGGGAAGCATTAAACGGTAATTTCTCCAAAGTGCTTTTGGGCATTACGTTTAAGCTTGAACCATTATCGATGAGCACCTTGGCTACAATGTGGTCCATACACTTGACTGATACATGCAAAGCCTTGTTATGCCCTCTTCCCTCGGCAGGGATTTCTTCTTCGGCGAAGGTGACATAATTGTTGGCGGTGATATTATTGACGAGCCCTCCAAAACCTTCTACAGAGATATCTTGGACCACATGGGCTTCGTTCAAAACCTTTATTAGCAAAGCCCGATGAAGCTCCGAGATCATGAGTAATTCCAACAGCGAGACCCTGGCCGGGGTTTTGTTGAGCTGCTCAATAACCCTGAACTCGCTTTGCTGAATTATGCGGAGAAACTCGCTGGCTTCCTCTAGCGACACCTCCTTCTTTCCATAACCATCCCTTTTCTCCGGAAGACCTTTCACCAGAATATCCTCATTCGGAGTGAGGGGCATTTTATCATCTTGTTCTTCCACTACCTTTTCCTTCCCCTTGACGTTCGTGGGCTGAATTGGTAGGTCAGGGGGCGCAAACACGCGACCGCTGTGGGTCACATCGCTCAGCCCCGTGATATTGGTTACCTTGGCCGACAACGAACTGATGTCGGTGGCTTCTTCATCCTTTTTGTTCGAAGGTGTGTACCTCCATGGGACTGCGTGGCTGTTTTGGTATGGGAAAGGGACAGGTTTAGCTGCTGAGGGGTGTCGGGGCTTTTGCGAAGCTGCGCCCTTGGTGAAATATATCACTTAAGGTTTAGGCCTTCCAAAACTTCTCTCATCCATGGGCTGCATACATATATGCTGCTCTTCCCTCCCCTCATCACCGACTTCCAGTCGGCCTTGATCTATCATTCACTGCAACAATTCCTCTACTGCCAAACATGTTTCTATGCTATGTAGCTCGCCGGGATGCAACGAACAAGAATCCTCTTTATGCCCACCATGGGGAATCACACCTCTCTTTTGTAGGGCCTCAAAGATAAACCTCCTAGGGGTTGCCATGTCCTTTAAAGGTTTAGACCTGCGCGGCCTATCTGACTCAATAGCATTAACCGCTCCCCCTCCATGATTAGCGAGCGGGTTGGTTTTCACGTTGGGCTGATCCTCTTGGAATATCAGCCATCCAGCATCTATCAAATGTTGGACCTTGTATTTAAGGGCCAAACATTTTTTGATGGAATGCCCCGGGGTATTCCCATGGTACGTGCAAGTTGCGTTAGGATCATACCACTTTGGGAAAGGGGTTGGAAGATCTTCCTGGGAGTTATTATGGCCAATTGGTTGGCGATTAGGGATGGCAAGAGGTCTTCATACGTCATTGGGAGTGGGGTGAATTCTGGAATTGGTCTCGGGGGAAAGTTCCTCATTGCGTTGGAATTGCCGGCGGGGCGAGTCGTGGTTGGAGTTGGAACTTGGGGGGCTTCCCTCTGGATGGGTGCCTTAGGCTGCACGGGTGCTGAATTAGAGGAGTTCCCGGCGTGAGTTGAGAAGCTCAGATGATGTTGTGCATACTGATGTGTACCATGAGATGTCTGCAGGGGTTTGACCTATGCGGGCACCGAAGTGACGGCGTGGGCATCTCCCTCCTTCCTTTTTGCCCCAATTGCTCCGATTCTTTTAGCATTGGCACTTGTGGAGGAAACGTAATCGAACTTCCCTCTTTTCAACCCTACTTCGATTCTTTCCCCGGTGAATACTAGGTCTGCGAAGCTGGACGACATGTAGCCTACCAACTTCTCATAGTAAAACACTGGCAAGGTGTCTACCATCATGGTGATCATCTCCCTTTCGACCATGGGAGGGGCCACTTGTGCTGCCAGGTCTCTCCACCGTTGTGCGTATTCTTTAAAGGTTTCACCTTCCTTTTTGAACATATTCCGTAGCTGAGTGCGATCGGGAGCCATATCGGAATTATACTGATATTGCCTTAGGAAAGCAATAATCAGGTCCTTCCAAGTACGGATGCGGGAAGCTTCCAGATTAGTGTACCAAACAACCGCGGCCCCGGCCAAGCTATCTTGGAAAAAGTGTATTAATAGCTTCTCATCCCTAGAGTGCACGCTCATCTTGCAACAATACATCTTGAGATGGTTCTTGGGATAAGTCGTCCCTTTATACTTGTCGAAGTCCGACACTTTGAATTTTGGGGGGATAACAACATCTGGTACCAAGCAAAGATCCGTCATGTCCGCGAATGGATAGTCACCAAAGCCTTCAACAGCCCTCAATCTCTCCTCGAGGAGATCGAGTTTCCTTCTTTCTTCGGTCGCCGGGGGTGGTCCTTCTGTAGACAAGATTATTGGTTGTGCTGTGAGGTTGGGCTGAGGCAAAGTGTTGGGTGCCGGCCCCTCGATAGGGATCGGGGGGTAGAACTCGACATCGCCTTGGGCATACTCTTAATGATCTTCGTGGACCTCGTCGGGCTGTCGAGGAGGCTCCCCTTCAAGGATGGGGGAAGAGACATGAACCGCATAATCTTGCATGACTGGCAGCGTGTAATTAGGTGGCAATCCATAAGGGTAAGGCACCCGGTTGTATCCCAAATAGGGGCTGCTGTTGTGCCCCAGTGTGCTCCTTCCTCGTCCTACCATATTTGGGGGAGGATGGTGCGCGGTAGCTAGGAGAGTTGGGTCTGCTTTGGCAGTTGAACTAACGTCGGCAGCGGTGGCCATATTTTTCAGAGCTGACATGTCGGCTTTCATCTGTTCCTGTGTCTCCTCTTGATCACCCATCATTCTAGATTTGGATCTGGTGCGATAGGGATGCCTTGGGGCGCATTTAGTTATGGTGTTTTTCCTAGAAAAACCAAACATGAGGAGTAGGTAAAAATTATGAATGCATGCTAGGGATAAAATGCAGGGGTGATTTGATTCGCACTGACTTTTTGGAGTAAAAACATGGGATGAACTCATCTTATTCAAAAAGTTTATAACTAGTCAAGATCTGAGTGACAATACAAGTTCCCTAGCGGTTCCTAATTATATGGGCCATTAAATCTATCATATGCTGACAATAGTCAAGAAGTCTGTGGATCTCCTCGGGGGTGGAGTAGGTGTCCACCATTGCTTTGGCCTTGGCTTGCAATCGGGGAAGTTCTTGACTCCCGTTCAAGGTAAGAGCAAATCGGTCCATCCACATGGTGCCTCTTGGTGTAACGAGTCGATCACCCTTCCTCTAGCCTCCTTTTCCGTGTACACTTGGGCATACTCGTTTGCCACCCTATGCTCATGGGCCGTGGCTAGACTTAGTTCTTCTTGGTACTTGGTGATGATAGCTAACATGTTGGTCTTTGTCTCGCATAAACGCTGAGACAAGTTTCTTTTGGACCTTGAGCAAACGGCTAACTCTTCTTTTAAAACCATGCTATGTGCTCGTGATTGGTCTCTCTCTTCCCTTCGAAGCTTGAGCTCACTGTTGCTGCCCCACAATGCTCCACGGAATTTGTCACACCAATGCTCTTCCTTGCGAGCCCTCTTGGTTTCTTGTTCAAGGGCTTTTGCGGTAGCTGCATTTTCTTCTCGTAACCCGGCACACTCTTTCCGGACGTCTGTAGCGACCAACTTGAATTTTTCTTTGGCAAGTCTCGCTTTTCCTAGTTCGGTTTTCAGAGCTCGGACTTCTTCATCCTCTTCCGGAGCTTCGAAGTTCTCTTCATTGATAATCTTTAACTTGGCGAGCCAATCTAAACCTCGTGTACAAACTTTCAGCCATTCATGATAACGACCAATGATGCCATTACGAATGCCCCTAAGTTCTTTATCTTTCCTTAATGGGCTTTCCCATGCCTTATGGACTCTTTGTATAACCTTAAAATTTTGCGCGCCAAAATCTCTCACAAGGAAAGGAGACAGGCTTTCATCCGTCAGTGCTCCCCTCATGGGGTGCCCTAACTGTCTTATAGCAAGTGTGGGATTGTAGTTAATGCAACCCCTCGTATCCTTCTTTCCATCGTGGAAACCAGTTGACTGTTCTGCCTCCTATCGCAGCCAAGTGTTGGTCCCAATCTACTCTTCTTTTTTCGACATACGAGCGATGGCTTCGAAGCGGACATGGATGCCTTATGTCTTGTTCGAATAAGTGCGAAACCAACCATACACAAAGAGCGGGTAAACAACAAATGATCCGTGCACTACTCTTTTCGCACCTTCAGTCAAATGTGTCAAATAAGTCCGCCAAGACAGCTACCACCGGGCTCTCTTTGCTATGGTGATATGCAAGGAAAGCATCAATTGCGGCTAGGTCCACCAAACTATCCATGTTTGGAAAGAGGACAACCCCAAAGATTAGCAATGCTAATACATCCATAAACGGGACCCACTCCTCTTGATTCGCCATATCCCTCGCTTTGCCTTCTAAGTACTTCCGTGGTAGGCCCACTATGTCGTTTCAAGTTTTCTTTACACGGTCCAATCCTCTCGCCGAATCCCTTATCACAATTGCAATTTTGCTCAAGGAGGGAAGAAACCCGGAGAAAAGATACGGTTTCCTTCCCCCAAGAGGACATCCTAGAATCTCCTCAAATTCTTCAACGATCGGTACTAATTGGAAGTCTCCAAACGTGAAGCATCTCAAGGGCTGGTCATAGTATTGGGTGAGTGATGCAATGGCTTCTGTGGATATCTCTGCTATGGTCAAATCTAAGATCTTTCCGTATGCCTTGTGGAAGGCTTGCATTTGGGGAGGTCCCATCAACCGCCCCAACTCCTTAATGCTGGTGATATCTAGGCCCTTAATCTTGACTTGATAAAACCTTTTGCCAGTTTGATTTGTCCCCATGTTTACTAAAGTGAAACAAAAACCCGGTGCGAATGAAAACTCCGACATCTATCATGGGTGGAATGGATGCATGCATGAAGGAATGCACATGACACAAATGCAATTTATGAATACGGGAGGCCGGGAAATTGTCTCCTTCTTAGATACAATGTCTTGGTGTAGCAAAGTGCCCAACGCATGTATTTAAGAAGGTGACACGGACCCTCCGTTGGTTTGCCCAAGAGAGGGGATTAAGACGGAACCCACACATGATGCATATGCGAAAGGTACAATACGGGGATGTACATAGTACGACAATATTCACAAACAAATATAAGCAAAAGGGTACATAATGCTTATGCATGGCAGTGGAAAAATGGCACGCAACGTGTTTGCTCCGTGCCCCTATTTAAGGGACCTATATGGGAGAGAGCTAAAAAGGTTTTTAGTGATAATCCCCAAGGTGGTCATATCTCTCTTGATGGTCTCTAGAGGTATCATCCTCTTCGAAGAACATACTGCAGCAGTAGGGACTACTAGCAACAATATGTTTTCAAAGAGAAAAACTCTAGATTAGGGTTCATTGTAATCAAGCAAGTCGGAGACCTAGCATGATCACAGATTCACCTCCACTCCTTATGTTCCCACGAACCCGGGTATAGGGCCCTTTTTCAACTCACCGTGTGTGCAAATAGTGTTGGTGTTTGTGTGCATCAAATGAATAAATATTTACCTCATGCATACATTTTAAAATGCACTAAAAGCATCAAAGAGTTATATACACAAGAATATAATAAAAAATAAAGGGAAACCAACAAAGGAGGATGTCATGATAAAACATTGCACAAGATTAAATGGCCTAACTCTCAAAAAATAGTCCCCAGTGGAGTCGCCAACTGTCGCAACCTACCCTTCGGCGGGAGGGCGATGTGTGACTCGCGGGTGCGTGTTCCAAGAAAGGAATACGCGCGGAGTCTCCACCAATGTTTATTTGAGGAAAACGTCGGAAAAACCGGAAAAGACGTGGTCTACGAACTTTAAGTGAAAGGTTCGGGAGTTGTATTTACGCACGGGGAAGGTATTAGCACCCCACATGTCCGTCACAAGAGACGACAACCTTTAATCAAATGTGCAAATATGACTTCAATTTATATTCTTTTCCCTTTTTACGTTCTTATGTCTTTTTTATGCCTTTTTATGTTTTTATCTTTTTGTGGTCGACAAGGGCGTTTCCCTTTGCTCATACGTATTCCTCAATTGTGATGAGAAAATCAGACCTATGTAGTCCTTTTGTGAACAAAGTGTTTTGGTTAAGTTATTTTTTTATCCTTTTTTGCAAGATATGTTTTCCTTGAATGAAAGGTCATTTTATGGAGTTGGGCCATTAGACCATCTTTCGATTCTTTTGAAAAGTGAGAAAACATTAAGGCGTTGGACCATTTAATGATTTCTTTATTTTTGAAAGAGATAATAAAGTTACATATTGATTTTTAGGCTTTTTTTAGAAATCTACATTTAACCAATAAAAGCGGAAAAGACCATTTCCAGGCGTTGGACCTTTGAAAATGGCTTTTTTAGGCGTTTGACAAAAAGTTTGGTTTATGAATTGATTTTAGCCTTAGTTTCACTTTGGTCATTAGTCGATCCGATTAAGAAAGAGAAATCCCAAAGAAAAAACGTCCGATTGATTTTTTTGTTTTATTTTACTAAAATATATTTTTGATTATTATATTATTATTTTACCTCTTTTTGGTTTCCAACGTGGTTACGGCATGATCGAACGGTCGGATTTCTTTTTAACAGAAATTAACGGATATTACAATTCAAATGATCGGTGGAAATTTATTTAATTTGTTGATTAGGCGAGAAAATAACTTAAGTAAGTGACTAAAGCATGTCAAAAGGGGGTAAGAAAAGTAAATGAAATGAAAATAAAAGCACGTGAAACAAATGAGGACCACTAAGGGTACATAGAATGAATTGAAAAGTTCGATTTCGGGAACTTACCGGTTGAAGACCGAAGAACGACGAAGAACGAATGAAGAATGTCGAAGAAGGTTGAAAATCTTTGCGAAATCACCCACAGAAACGTTATGGAAGCGCCTCAGCTTGGATTTTCTTCACAGAAACAATTTTTTTCACTAATTTTAAGTGATCATGAATTACCAGGAGGGCTGAACATTTTTTCCCTTCACTCCTCCCCCTATTTATAGGAAAATAGGGGAGAAGCTTGCCACCCAGCTCGCCCAGGCAAGCTAGGTTGCTTCCTCGAGAAGCAACCACCTTTTGGAGGAATATTCTGGAAGGCCCAAGTGGGCCTGGTTGCTATTTGCACCCCCATTTTTACTAAATACACCCCTTGCCCTTTTTTGGTGATTCTTTTTCTGTAACGTTACGAAATTTTACGAATTTTGTAACGATGCTTGTTTTCTTTCCGTAATGTTACGAAACCTTATGGATTATGTAATCATCCCTTTTTTGCCTTCCGGAATGTTATGAAACTTTACAGATTGTGCAGTAACACTTTTAATTTCTGGGATGTCACGGAACTTCACGGATTGTGCTACAATGCCTTCTTTTGACTTCCGGAATGTCACGGAACTTCACGAATTGCCTAACGATGGGTGCCAAGTACCTCGAAGTGGTCAAACGAGGGTCGCATCCCAACAACGGATGGTCCCTAGACGAAATTAGGGTATGACAGCAGGTACTACTATCTGAATTCGATATTGTGTACGTCACCCAAAAGGCGATAAAGGGAAGCGCCTTGGCAGATTATTTGGCCCAACAACCCCTCCAAGATTTTCGGCCGATGCACCCTGAGTTCCCAGATGAAGACATCATGGCCCTATTCGAGGAGAAGCGGACACACGAGGATATAGACAAATGGATTGTTTGTTTTGATGGGGCATCTAATGCTTTGGGCCATGGAGTAGGGGCAGTCCTTGTATCCCCAGATGATCAATGTATTCCTTTCACGGCCAGGCTAGGTTTCAATTGTACCAACAATATGGCCGAATATGAAGCGTGCGCCCTTGGGATTCAAGCAGCCATTGATTTTGACGTAAAGCTACTCAAAGTGTATGGAGACTCGGCTTTGGTAATACGTCAATTGAGAGGAGAATGGGAAACTAGGGATCAAAAGTTGATACTCTATCAAACTCATATCTTGAAGTTAGCTGAATTCTTTGACGACATTTCTTTCCACCACATACCTCGGGAAGAGAATCAAATGGCCGATGCATTGGCCACCTTGGCATCGATGTTTCAACTTGCCCCACACGGGGATCTGCCGTACATTGAATTCAAATCTCGGGGCAAGCCGACACATTGTTGTGCGATAGAGGAATAGCGAGATGGGAAACTGTGGTATTTCGACATCAAACAGTATGTTGAGAACAAAGAATATCCACCATGGATTTCTGACAATGACAAAAGAATGTTAAGGAGATTGGCTATTGGTTTCTTTGTGAGTGGTACCATCCTGTACAAATGAAATCACGACATGACCCTCCTGCGAAGCGTAGATGCCAAAGAGGCGAACTACATGATTGAGGAAGTCCACGGGGGTTCATTTGGGACACATGCCAATGGGCATGCTATGGCCAGGAAGATCCTTAAAGCAGGTTATTACTGGCTCACTATGGAAAGCGATTGTTGCGCCCATGTAAGGAAATGCCATAAATGTCAAGCGTACGCGGACAATGTCAATGTTCCGCCACATCCTCTGAATGTCATGTCCGCCCCTTGGCCTTTTTCCATGTGGGGGATAGATGTCATTGGGGCCATCGAACCCAAAGCTTCGAACGGTCATTGCTTCATTTTCGTGGTGATAGATTATTTCACCAAATGGGTCAAAGCGGCTTCTTATACCAATGTCACGAGGAGTGTGGTGGTCAGTTTCATAAAGAAGGAACTGATTTGTCGATAGAGACTCCCTAGGAAGATCATTACTGACAATGGCACCAATATGAATAACAAAATGATGCAGGAAATGTGCGGGGATTTCAAGATCCAGCATCATAACTCCACCCCTTATCGGCCAAAGATGAAGGAGGCTGTGGAGGCTGCAAATAAAAATATTAAGAAGATTACTCAGAAGATGACAGTGTCATACAAAGATTGGCATGAGATGTTTCCTTTTGCCATGCATGGATATCGAACCTCGGTACGAACTTCTACTGGGGCAACGCCGTATTCCTTGGTTTATGGGATGGAAGCGGTACTCCCATTTGAGGTAGAGGTCCCTTCCCAGAAGATACTAGCGGAATCGGGCCTAGAAGAATAAGAGTGGGCTCAAACACGCTATGACCAACTCAACCTTATTGAAGGTAAGCGCTTGACGGCCATGAGCCATGGGCGCCTGTATCAACAAAGGATAAAGAACGCGTTCGACAAGAAGGTACGCCCGCGCAAGTTCAATCAGGGGGACCTTGTCCTGAAAAAGATATCCCACGCTGTTAAAGATAATCGAGGGAAGTGGGCCCCGAATTATGAAGAACCTTTCATTGTGAAACGGGCTTTTTCTGGGGGGGCTCTGGTGCTCGCCAACATGGATGGCGAGGAGCTACCCTCGCCCATGAACTCCGATGTCATTAAGTGATATTACGCTTGAAATCTGGGGCAATTGAGGAAACCGCTGCATGTTCTTTTTATTTTGTGTTTGTGTGTTCTTCTTGGTTTCCTCCAGGGATTCCTGTCCGCTGTAATTGTCTCGTCACAGTTCTTTAAAAGAAGAGAACATGGGTATGAGGCTTCAGTCCTCACTTTGGTTTTAAACCATGTGCAGTTTGTGATAACCTGAGCCCTTTCGCTCAGTTCATGGGGTGCCCTAAGCGCTTAATTAAAATTGAACCTAACATGCTTTCACTAAGAAGATTATTGCATTTGAAAACATTCATGCATACACATATGCATGCATATTTTGTGATAAACAGGGGTAGAATCGTCTTAGGCAACGGTCAAAGGTCGAGACAAGGTTATAGGCAAAAACCAATCAAAGTAAGACGACGACGCAGTCACGGTTTGCCACGCATTGTTGTTTCCTACTTTCAGGTACTTAGGGACGGACGCAAGTAGAGGCTAGAGTCACGACCAATAGGTCGTCATCCTTTGCCTAGCCCGGGACAAATGGAAAGTGCCGCTGCAAAGCAGCCGAGTATCCTTTAAAATCTCCAGTAGTTATTGTTGTTGTGTCTATAAAGTAAGTATTAGATGCCTAATCTACCCTGAGGGGTTTCGAGTAAGCGAACGCTGACCCTTAGGAGTCTTATTTATTTCCTCCCAAAAAAAAATGCAGGTTAGCTCGCCTGGGCGAGCAACCCCTGCACGAAATGGGTTAAAAAGGGGGAAGGGGGAAGGTTTCTGCACCAAAAACTCTTCCCCCCCTCATTCAAAAAGAAGGCTATGGGAATCACCAATTTTGCAGCCCCTAGGTCACCATTTTTTGCGTTTTTGATTCCATTTTGCTCTATTATTCATCTCCAACAAGTAAGTACCTCATTCTTGGGCTCTCTGGCTTTCCATTGATATATTTTGGTGCTCTAAGTTGCATGTATTTGCTTAAAATGTGAGGGATTTATCCTTGAATTATTGCTTGTTTTTGTTGAATTGAGGGGTTGTAGGGGATGGCCTTAGGCCTAGGGTGCATTCGGAGGTAATGGGGCATGCCACATTGCCCCCATTCCTTTGATTTTCATGCTTAAACATGCGCCCACCAAGTGTTCGGTGAAATGCCTCAATGGCATTTGCGCATGATTTGGTGGAACTTAGCTTGCGAAACAAATTGTGCACATTGTGAGTGTGTGGGTAGTTTGTAGAAGCTAGACTAAAGTGCCAAAAGGATGACTCATGCCTGGGAATTTAAGTTTCCGGTTTTGAATGTAAAAGATGCATGAGTATTAGAACATGTTTGAGGAGTTTTTTGAATGGAATTCAAAGCTTGCTGCCTCATGAGGAATGCCTTGCGCTTAGATAGCATGAAAAAACCCTTCGATAATATGTATGTATGTAAATTTGTAGCATGAAATGCCTTGCAAAATGTAGAATAGAATGCCTTGCAAAATGTGAATATATATAGCATGAAAATGCCTTGCATAATATGAATATATATAGCATGAAGTGCCTTACAAAGTGTTTGGATGGGTAGCGTAAAAGTGTTTTTCAAAATATGTGTATTTGTGAGTAGGTAGAAAAAGAATCCTTCCAAAAAAAAATGTGTGTATATATAGAGGATGTAGCATGAAAAGGTTTGTCAAAAAAGTATGTACATGGATGTGTGTCGTAAAGTGCTATTCACCAAATTTTTATGTGTGCAAATGCATATGTGTCATAAAATAGCACGACCCCAATATGATTATCTTATAAAGTGCATGTTGACACTTGTGCCATATGAAGTGTTGTTTGGCTCTTGTTTATAATGATTGGTATATTTCTTGTAAACTAACTTTCCAAATGTTTGTCTTCACAGGAAATGGCTCCGAGAAAGCTTTCCGCAAAAAGATCTAGGAGGGACGCTGCGGCTGAAGGGACCAGTGCCGCTCCCGAGTTTGATAGCCATCGTTTCAGGAGCGCTGAGCACCAGCAGCGTTTCGAGGCCATCAAAGGATGGTCATTCCGCCGAGAGAGACACGTCCAGCTCAGGGACGATGAGTACGCAGATTTTCAGGAAGAGATAGCTCGCCGGCGATGGACGTCGCTGGTCACTCCCATGGCTAAGTTTGACTCAGATATAGTCCTAGAGTTTTACGCTAATGCTTGGCCCACGGAGGAGGGCGTGCGAGACATGCGGTCATGGGTAAGGGGCTAGTGGATTCCTTTTGATGCAGACGCCCTCAGCCAGTTCCTGGGTGACTCGCTAGTGTTAGAGGAGGGTCAGGAGTGCGAGTTTAGTCGGAGAAGGAATTGGGCCAATGGATTTGACGAGGAGGCCATTGCCCATCTGTTATGCATACCGGGTCAGGATTTTGCTCGGACCGCTGCTGGGAGGCGTGTGCGGATCATGCGCACCAGCATGACCACCTTGACCCAGATGTGGATGACTTTGCTGCTTAGCAATGTCCTGCCCAGTGATCATAACTCCGACCTCCCTCTTCCGAAGTGTCAGCTGGTGTATGCCATCCTGACACGGATGAGTGTCCATGTGGCTCAGTTGATCGCTGACACCATTTATTTATTTGCAGGTATGCCACCTACCAGGCACCCTCTAGACCCAGATAAGTCTAATAGGGCCCTGGGGTTTCCAGCATTGATCACGGGTCTCTACCAGTCATTCGGGATTCCCGTCACACCTAGTAAGGTGATTCCACTGTCGATCACCCGGGCCTTCATTGAGAAGTATTGCACGCCTAGACAGGCGCAGGGTGATGCACCACAGGCCCCAGACGCACCGCCACCACCTCATCAGGCTGATCCAGCTGGGTCATTTGGCATGGAGCGGTATTTACAGCACTTGGTTCGCCAGCTGGCGACCAACCACAGGGGGCAGGTGCAGATACATGAGTGTCTCTACCAGCTCAGCTTCAGTCAGCAGAGCCAGGGTTGCGCTCCTTTTGTGTGCCCTACTCCAGATCAGTTCAGGGCTGAGGTTGCATGGCCCGGAGATTGGCTTGAGACCCCGGAAGGGGAGGCGCCTGTAGAGGCTCCCGGCGATGCAGATGAGGCCCACATGGATGAGGAGATGACAGATTTACTCGGTTTCTTGGGAGGGAGTGGAGCCACGTGACCGGGAGATCCCCAGATTCATATTCTCTTTTATGTTTCCTCTTTATCTGTTACATATTATTTTATTTTTATAACTTGAGGAACTAACGTTTGTTTTGTTTTTTCGATTGTCTTCTGTTTTGTGCATACATTTTGTTTGGACTGTTGCGTTAGTGCTTACTTCATTATTGTCGATAATGTTTGTTGAAATTTCAGAACCTTGTAGAGTTTTCCTTTAGGAACGTCGTCCCAAAAATAAAACGAACAAAAATCATGATAACGCCAAGAATAGAAAAAAGAAAGAGGCGTTGTGAACAAATGTTGTGTCTATATATAAAGAAAAGAAAAGAGTTTTTTATATGTAAAAAAATGTATGGAAAGATTTTGTGTGTGTGTAAATAAGGTGTGAAAAGAAATTCTTGTGTGTGAGTAATGAGTGTATATAAAGAAATTTTTGTATAAACCACGAGTGTATGCTGAAAAATGAAAAAGAAATCTTTGAACAGGAATAGAGTTTTTATATAGACCGTGTTGATATAAAGAGAAAGAGTTTTAATGCGTGTGTTTACAGAAAAAGTTTGTTGTGTATAGGAATGTAGGTGTACAAAGAAAATTTTTTCTAATAGATGGCAATGGATGTATAGTTTTTGCAAACATAAAAAAATGAAACAAAAAAGAAAAAGAAAGAAAGACCTTGAAGGTCGGCATGTTATGGTCATAGGAAGCATAAATCATTCGTAGAGAGCAAACATATCTTTTGGAAACAAGAGACTGATGCTAAGAGTTTATTTTCCAGAATAACCAAGATAAGAATGGATGGATTCGTTGAACCGATGAAAGAACATAATTTGGAAATATTGGGTCTACTTGTGTAAATCCCAAGCCTTAGTATCACAATGCCATAAACTGGATGCTTGAGTACCTACCTAGCTGTAGCCATGACTAATTTTGCATGTTGTTTCCAAATCATCATTGTTACGCGTGCCTTGTGGAAATAATATGGAAATTCAACCCGAGACCGACACCTTGACACACAAATTTGTTTTGCCCCAGATATCAAAATCGGGCTCGCACGATGAAAAGACCATGTTGAGACACAACCTTAAGCTACTTTGAACCTTGGCCCATGAAAAGAATCCTCATCCTTTCCCCCAAAGAAAAGGATAGCAGAATCTCCTCAAGGGAGAGCGAATAACGAATGCTAAAACCTGAATTCCCTATCAAAGATCGGAAAGGAAGAAATGAAAAGAAAGAAAAGAAAAGGAAAAGAAGGATTCCCGATCGAAAATTGGAAGAAAGTAAAAAGAAAAAAGATCGAAGGAAAAACAGAATAATTCCCGATCAATACAGGAAACCAGGAAAGAGAACAGAAGTTCTTCTGACTAGATAAATTTTCGGCAGGGTAAATGATTGCCGGCAATGGAAAACCCATTTTTGAAGTAGTTCTTCCTTTGGGATTGCCATTCAAAGTCGCTCTCGACTGGCGATATCCCGCCCCACATAAACAAAGAGGAAAAACCGAAACACCTAGCTTCCCCTCCAAAAACACTACCCTCGAGAAAATCTTATTGATCCGTGATCGTTCGTGTGATCTTTTGGTTCGATAGGAAATCATGTGCAAAATAAAGTCATGGTGCAACTATGGTTTGGGATTAGGGTAAAACACTTACCTGTGTGAGTTTTTTATACACTATGAGTGATTTTATTCCCAGTTTCAGTTTGACCCGACGTTTCCCCTGAATGTTCATTTATAAGCTAAATGTTGACATCATGCCCTTCATTATCGGTTACAAGGAAAATTACTTTTGGCATGAGTATATTGTTTCTCTAAAATATGGTGCTCTTGTGAATGATTTATTTTTTCCTTGCTAAAGCATGATCGCCTTTTAGGTGAAAGAACCCGGTGGACCATTCGGTCCTGCCAACAAATCTTATCTGGAGCCCCATGAATTGATTGTCATTCATGCATCCTCCACCATCGAGTCCGGAGCCCCACGAATTGATTGCCTAGCGCAGTTTCTGCATCCTCCACCAATGAATCTTATCCGGAGCCCCATGAATTGATTGTCATTCATGCATCCTCCACCATCGAGTCCGGAGCCCCATGAATTAGTTGTCATTCATGCATCCTCCACCAACGAATCTTATCCGGAGCCCCATGAATTGATTGTCATTCATGCATCCTCCACCATCGAGTCTGAAGCCCCACGAATTGATTGCCTAGCGCTGTTCGTGCATCCTCCACCAATGAATCTTATCCGGAGCCCCATTAATTGATTGTCATTCATGCATCCTCCACCATCGAGTCCGGAGCCCCATGAATTAGTTGTCATTCATGCATCCTCCACCAACGAATCTTATCCGGAGCCCCATGAATTGATTGTCATTCATGCATCCTCCACCATTGAGTCCGGAGCCTCACGAATTGATTGCCTAGCGTTCTTCGTGCGTCCTCCACCAATGAATCTTATCCGGAGCCCCATTAATTGATTGTCATTCATGCATCCTCCACCATCGAGTCTGGAGCCCCATGAATTGATTGCCTAGCGCTGTTCATGCGTCCTCCATTATCAAGCACAGAGCCTCCGGTGACTGGAAAATATGTTTTTTTGTTATTTTTCTGATCGGTTCCATCGCCAAACATGTGTATACATGTATATTATGTTATTGGTGTTTTTTGTTGTTTGTGTTTTGTTTTGTGTTGTGCAGAGAAAAAAGAAGGAGAGACGGGAGTCGTCATAGACTAATCACAGAGAGGGCAAAGACGGACGAAATCAGTGTTTTATCTTGGCTTTCCTCTTATCTCCGATAAAAGGTAAGTAAAGAGGGGCAAGTGTCATACCCTAATTTCGTCTAGGGACCATTGTTTGATGGCATGCAACCTTTGTTTGACCGCTTCGAGGTACTTGGCACCCTTTGTTGCACAATACGTGAAGTTCCGTGACATGCCGAAGATCAAAAAGAAGCATTGTTATACAATCCGTGACATTCCGTAACATGCCGAAAATCAAAAGAAAGCATTGTTACGCAGTCCGTGAGGTTCCGTACAATTCCGAAAGCCAAAAAAGGAGTAATTACGTGACCCGTAAGGTTCCGTAACCTTATGGAAAGAAAACAAGTATCGTTATAAAATTCGTAAAGTTTCGTAACGTTACGGAAAAAGAATCACCAAAAAAAGCGAGGGGGTGTACTTAGTAAAAAAGGGGTGCAAATAGCAACCAGGCCCACTTGGGCCTTCCAGGATGTTCCTCCAGAAGGTGGTTGCTTCTGGAGGAAGCAACCTGGCTCGCCTGGGCGAGCTGGGTGGCAAGCTCCTCCCCTATTTTCCTATAAATAGGGGGAGGAGTGAAGGAGAAAGGGGTTCAGCCCTTCTGGTATTTCGGGATCACTTAAAATTAGTGAGAAAATTCTTTCCGTGAAGAAAATTCAAGCCGAGGCGCTTCTGTAACGTTTCCGTGGGTGATTTCGCGAAGATTTTCAACCGTTCATCGTCGTTCGTCCTTCGTCGTTCTTCGGTCTTCAACCGGTAAGTTCCCGAAATCGAACTTTTCAATTCATTCTATGTACCCTTGGTGGTCCCCATTTGTTTCGCGTACTTTTATTTTCGTTTCATTTACTTTTCGTAAAAGGACCAATGCCTTAAAAGGACCACCTTCCAAGTAAAAAGAATCGCTTGATTCGCCCTTTTGAAATAACTACGCTGGTCTAATTTCCTCTTCGATGGAGGGTACGTAGGAGCAAGAGCCCCGCTTTTGTTGTCCTCAAAAATAAAAAAGAAATAAAAGTTTAGATACATAATTTCACACAATTCTAATCTAAGGCTGTTGTCCTTTGGGACAAACGTGAGAGGTGCTAATACCTTCCTCAAACGTAAATACAACTCCCGAATCTGGAATATTCTTCATGTGAAGGCGCATTCTGTTTGTTTCATTGAAGCGCTGACCTGTCCGTTCTCCAACCACCTTTGAAATCTTTTTTTTTTTTTTTTTTTTTTTTTTTGGGGGGGG